>NC_086289.1:74637826-74830326 GCF_963924245.1 Chroicocephalus ridibundus | reverse complement strand
AGTGACGTTGGGATGGAAAAGAGGTGCAATTCTGTCAAAAACCCACCCCCTCCAACTTTTATCAGGATTTTTAGCTCCTGTATGGAAAGATGGTGAAAACTTTTGATTGCCGTACAAGGAAGGGCAGATTTCAGGGCATTAAATATACTGCTGAGAAAGACAGAGAATTATTTACTGGGTTTTGTTCCTTCTTGGAGAGCACTTTAAAATAAAAACAAAAACAGACTCCTTTTTTCTTTTTATGTAACTAAATACCAAAGGAGAAGTCTAACTCTGTTTTGGCGTGACCAAAAGACTTTGTAATGCTATGAAACCTGTTTACTTTCCAGTACAAGGTCCAACCACCAGCAGATCCCCTCCAGTTCAAATGACGTCCTTTGAGACTTGCATTGCCTTCTGCGGGCACTTCAGGTCACCAGTATCAGTAGCTTTTCAATACAAGCTTTCCTCTGTTTTGGTTATAAGCAAACATGGGGACCGTCTAGTTTTCAAGTCCTCTTCACTAATTTAGGCAGTAAAGGAGTTTTCTTGTAATTTATGTTAAGCTACCGCGGATGGATCCTTCCTACAGAGGTGGGTCCACAACGGAGGATGCTGTCCTCTGTGTCAGACATGGGTCACGCCAGATCTCAAGGGGAGGTTATACAGTAGAGAAAATGCTTTGCAAACATTCTTTCCAGTTATTTTTTCTCCTCTGAATCTATCAGCAAGATTACTTCTGGATATCTCTACCCTGTACTAGTATCAAAAAGACATGGGCAAAAAAGAATGAGAAGAGATTTGATCTAAAAAAACCTACCCTCCAACTAAGGCTAAAGCTCTCCAAAAAGCAGACTAACCATGGTCTGCAACTACCTCTTACTGAAACGGCTTCCGAGAGTAAAGAACCCTTATTTTACATTAGGGGGAAAGAAAGGTATAAGAAAATACAGAAGGTAACGCATCTCAGTTGTTTTACGACAACTATTAGAGTACTAGTAATGAAATTATTGATGTAAAATTCATATTGCTCATCTCTTTTACTATTGTTACTTTTTCAAAGAATTCTATGCCCGCGTACCAATAACCAGCAAGAAATGGCTGGTGTTAAATCAGTGAATGACAGAGTTCGCGTACTGCTGTGCTAACTGCACGAAAGAAGGATGCCTGCTAATAATGTATATAAACACCATTTGAAAAGGGACAACAGAGAATGAAAAGGAAATACAGTGACGGTCATCTTTAGTTGATTTAAAATTGCATTTTAAACCATTAACCACAACTGTAATACAAATTTGCGCTGGGAAGAACTGTAACTAAAATCATCTACGACTGTCTTAAAATACACTTTGTCTGATTAATAAGTCTTTCTAGGAAACATCTTTGTCCACATATAAATTTATTCCCTAATATTTCCTAGACCAATTATCTTTTCAGAGGCCGAAAAAAAGTCTCTGGTGAATTCACGGGACAAAAACTCCCAAATATTTACTTATAACATTTACTGAGTAATTTCAAATATGAGATTAAATGTTAATAGCTTTGAAATAATGTAGCATTCTTGCTTCCCAGCACAAGAACAGTTCAATGATGCAAGAAAGGAAAGATACAACTGATTTTCACGCAAGGAAACTTTAAACTGGAGGCTTTCAAAGCTGTTAGGCGCTGTTATGCCCGTGTATTTAAGTTCAGCTTTTTCTTAACCTGAGTCATGGTTTGAAAATTTAAACAAGAAAAAACCAGAACAGAATTAAGTTTTAACTTTCGCAAGTCTGATTTCCAATTCTTTCTAACAGGAAGCCTCATTCCAAGCCATCTTTGCATCACCAGATGTCAAGATGACAGCTTTCTGCGATGCATGGCATGGGTTACGCACTCGAAGGTGAAAGGAAATTTGAAGAGTGACCTTCAAATCCTATTGTGTCATAACTGCTTCCCAGGAGAGGTGAAGGAGACAGCAGGGACTACGTCTATAAAACCACCTCTTGTTTCATTCTCTTGTCTCTGGGTGCAGGCTTTTAAGTATTTGTATAATATAGCATCTCTGCCTTTTTGTTGCCAGGCGTTCATAGTAAGTACTCCACAATATAACAAGAGTTTTGAATAGAAAGCCAGAGAAGCATCTATCACCCCTCTTTTCTTTTAGGATGCTTCATTGGGTTCCGCCATTGATATAAAACATACACACGTCCTATAAAATACCTAACCTGTGTATATAAACTAAATGCATGTTTGGGTGTTAAGTTTGAAAAATAATTAAAAAAAAAATAATAAAAAAAAGGCTTTATTAGGCCAAAATTGGTTGGGGGTCATTTAGACAATTCAAGGGTCTGGTCGTTTCCAAGACAGCAACTGCCTGTGAAGAGAAGCACTGCAGGAATAGCAAATATTGTAACTGCATCGTTGTGGAGTGGGTAAGTAACTCGTACAATGACTGCTCCTGGAAGTACACCAGCAAACTATTTCATGTCAAATGTCTAAACACAACAGAGCTTTCCACAAAGGATCTAAAACCAAAAGAAGCTTTGAGAAGCCAAGGCATTGCTCTCTGCAAATGTTAAGGATTTTGTTATAAACATTATTATAAAAGATTCTATCCATCTAAATAAACTCCTTTACTAACACTCATCAGTATGATTTTTGAATGTTTTATAGGCGTTGACTCAACCAATATGATATAGACTAATGGAAAGATTTTCGAGATAATCTCCCAGAAGGCCTATGAAGTTCAGACCGTAGTCATAGCTCTTGTTTTAATATGAACCAATTTTTAATTAATCACACTAAAGTACTTGAAAATTAACGTACCCTTAAACTCTTTTCTCTGCGTCATCATCTCCATCAAACCAAGTGTGTTTATTCTGCCCCTTCTCTGTGCTGTGTTTGGCACTATGAGCAAGGGGAGGGTGTGTAGCAAGGACTTACCCATGACAAGTGTCAATAAGGAGAGGCAATGTCTTCAGGACTGCTGCAGCTTGTTCAAAAATTTAACAGCCTCCTGGGTTCGCTGTGTTCAGGGAAGGGAGTGCTCTTCCTATTTACCACGATGGTCCCTATTGGGTCTCATGACTTAATACAGGTTCTTAAAGACTGACAAAGTCTTTGCTACACAGATACGGAAGTCAAGGACTGCTTAGACAGCAAGAAGATATGAGTTCAGTGTATTATTCAAAGGCGTTGATGGTTAAAATGTCGAGACGTGCGTTAGAGGAGGGGATAAAAACATTTACAACTGCCGCTCATTCAAAATTCCTTCTGAACAAGGAGTTCAGAATCTGCCATTAGCCCCCTGCGGAAGAACAGTCTTTGGGACCAGAAACCCTGAATGCTTCATTTTTGAATGCAAACGGGACTTCTCTGGTGCACCAAAGGAGGAGGAGCAGAAATGTATAGAAGCGGAAAACCTGAGCACTTTCCTCCTAACCTCTGAAACTCAAAAGCAAGCTCATGGGAGCTTTGAGTCTGAGGACGTGCATGTTGAGGACGGGCATAACTACAGCAACATACCAAACAAGACAGAACAACATAGAGGAACCAGAACGATCGAACATTTTGCCTGTGGAAGTAATCTATGAAACAGAGGGGAAAAAAAATATCAGGGGAGTTCTGAGTCAGAGGAAAAATCCCGCAAAGAGAAGCAGCGCTACCACTGTGTACTGCAAAGAGAAGCACAGCAACGTATGCGACCTGAATACCTGAATGTGACCAGCAGCCACCCCCAAGACATAACTTTTCCAAACGAAAAAACCCAAGAAGGACAAGATAACACAAACTCTGAATTTCTCAAAAAGCAGGGTTTTGAAGAGGTGCCAAATGCAGAGAAGCATCAGCCAGTGGGAGCACAATATCACCCTGGGAGCCCTGGAAAGATAAAGATCAGAAAGAAGGTCCCATCTGTGAAAAAACAGATGACTAACAGGAGAGGGTCACTTGTGGGTTTAGAAGAAGAAATAAGAATTAATATTTTTGCTGAAATACAAATTATTTGAAAAATCACACAAGCACAATGTTGAGAAGATGGAAAGTAAAATAAAACTGTAACCAATAATTCCACCCTACTCCTCCATGTGGTTCTGTTCTTTCCTTGAGTAACAGACCCAGTATTAACATGGGTTAATCCATCCATCCTGCAGGCTTTAGGCGGGGATGTGCTTCTGCTCTGGATAATTAAAATGGCTTCTCTGAAATTAAGCGCATAAAAAAGTGATCTGATTTTACCCAGCAACTGTGAATCCCACTGCTCTCAACTGAAAGTGTATATGTAATTTAAAACCTAAAATTAGACACTTTAATCCATATTTAAGAACCAAAATAAGCAGCATGGGGTCTGAGGAAATCAAGCTCTAAAAACAGTCAATATTATTTACAAACACATTCCACGGGGAATAAGAAGAGAAGTGCTATGCTAATGTTGCCGAATGCTGAAACGGAGACCTGAGCCTTGATCCAGCACCTAGGCACTCGGAGGCTTTGTCACACGCAAACGCAGAGCGAAGGCGGTCTCCTGCGTGCTCTCTGCCCTTGGCTTTTGAGGGCAGAAGCGGCTCAAGGGCAGCAGAGCGCACCTGTCTTCCCTAATTGGGGTGTTTTATCACCCGGATGAACCATTTCCCCGTCAGCTGTCCTGCAGTAACTCAGAACGCATGGATCTACACCGTGCGCGCTACCCGTGGGAGAGTTATATACATCTGCACGTTCTAGAAAGCAAAATGAGAAAGAATATTTCTGTTGTGTATTTTGAAAATTAAGTTTTATACTGTTAATATCACTTCAGGTATAAAAAAGTAGGGTTTGATAGAATGTTAATCCAGCCATCTGACAGGTGGTAACAATGATATAAAGAAAAGGCGATGTGTGTTTTTATAAAAAATAGCACTGTCATAAAACTGCCACAACCTTTTGTCTCCTATCCATATATACGAGTAACTGAATTATTGAATAATCTAGTGCACAGTTTCCTTTAGACAGCTGAAGCAATTCACACAGCTCGGTTCGCAAAACAAACAAACAAACAAAGACAGAGCATAATTTTGTATTTTCACATGCTTGGCATTGAACACAAGTTCGTTTGATTTTTTGGGGAGATTTTTGCATTCTCGGAGTCCACCAGCAGTGGCTATAATGTATGATGTAAGCGTATCGTACAACGTGTTTATTATAGCCATTTCTCTGTAGCTGCTACAAGGGAACCCCTTTGAGGCTAGATAAAAGTTTGCCAAAAATAATATTCAAATATCCTTTTAATCAAAACAAGATAAAGAGGAGATTAGTGCCACCAGTGTCAACACCACCACTTCCAAAACATATGCTCAAATAAAACATGAAAGCTTCAGGGGATTGGTTTTGCAAGCTTCAGTAGCTTACACTTCCCCTCTCTTCCAACTCTATGTATTATTAAAATGCATCAGCTGATGATGTGTGTTAATGACAAGCTCCATCCTCAAAGGACTCTAATTCATTAAAGGGGACTATCAACCTGCAATTCTCAGAATTTAAAACAAAATATTTACTTAGATTAGTAATTATGAATTTTATTTCAGTACAGAAGCCTAGATTCTTTTAATGTCACTTAAAATAACATCATGAAAGAAGCGTATCTCAAAAAAATAAACCACATAAATATCTAGCAAAATTTAATTCCCAACTAAACCTAACAGCATGAGGACTTTTTCTCCATAAAATATCCATTTTTCATTACTATTGTACCTGGTTAAAATTGAATTTTTTCTTTAAGTCTAAATCTTGCTGCTCTTTTCCACCCCAGATTGAATAACAATTATAAATTATATTTTTTCTTTTACTTACAACATTCTTCAGAAGAGAATGCAGGGCATTCATTTGTCATCAAAACTATGCCCACTGAATTTTTATTTCAAATATAGACATTTCCATTCCTTCTGTGCATTGGCAAAATCTCATCTGTACAAAAATCTGAGGACTGACCTAAAAAAATCTTAATATAAAAAAGCATGGTTTCCCATTGAATGTGGGAAAGCAAACTGGCAAGAACAAGAGATATTAACTCGCCTCAGTGCTTGGTGAAGCTACCGGGAGCTGATGTACGGAGCGTACCTTGCCTGTCTACCCTCAATAGGACGTTTTCACTAAAGTGCCAATTCAGTTCAAGATAGGCATTTTCCTACCCAACGCTTTTACGGGATGGATTTGGCCACCAAAGGCCAGAGATAAAACTGAAAGAAACACTTGAATATGGAGAGCATTTGGGCATGTGAGCATCCTTAAAATTCATAGTTAGACCAGGAGAACCTAAGAGTGGGGTATTGTGTCTTTTGCAGCCATGAAATCCCATATATCATGGAATCATGGAATTGCCTAGGTTGGAAGGGATAACACGTTGTTTCGTTGGGGAATTCATCCAAGACCTTAGGGAGGTCCCCGCAGTGTGTCCCACCCTGCCCCTGTCCTGCCCGTGGCCTGGCGCCAACCAGGGCCTGCACAGGGCTACTGGAAGAAGGGGAAGAAGTTCTCATTCACCCAAGTCCCCACCAGAGCAAACAAATGAAAAATATAACTTAAGCCCAGCGGTCTTTTCTAAACATCTTCCCTGGGATAAAACTGCCATTTCCTTCCAGGTGCTTTATCCGATGGAGCACCTAATGAAGCCATCATGCTGCACTGTGTCACTGCTCCACGTCTGTCGCTGTCATTTTTGCTCCACAGATCCATAAACTTCACTGAAGACAGGAGAAGCGAAGTTTATTGTCTTTACAGAAATCTTTACAGAATTCATGCATATTTAGTGACTAAGCAGAACATTTTAAGCCACTTTATTCTTTCATGTGACCATGACCAATTTGTCACTAGGGGCTTCCAAGGCAATAGTACAAAATATACAGTTCCCGTACTAAATATGTTCTGAAATTCTGAAAAAGTTATTTTTAAGTAATGCAATCCATAGGGAAGAGCACAGTATTTGCATACAGCTTCTAATTTTCACTGAATCTGCAATAAAAAAATTAACTAGGTTAGCCACATTCCTGCGCGCAAAAACAAGAGATGAGTTCCAATGGCTTTTATTTGCACTAACGCTGGCACGAGACAGGATTCTTTCTTGAAGGTTTTGAAATATGATCTTTTCCCTATTTGGTAGTCGTGCCCAGAAAACTCGCTTGTATCAAAGTATGAAACTGCTTCTAATACGGCTCTCCCAGCCTGGAATTATCCATGATTAAGGTAATTATAAGGGCAGAACTAAGTTCATACTAAACTCCCTGACATATTATGCCAAGAAAGCCACTGAAAAACTCTTGTTTACTTATAATCTATTCTTTTCAAGCTTGTTTTTCATGTCACCAACACTAGTATAAAATACAATTATTAGAAAAAGCTCAATGCACAAAGCCGCCTTTGGAAGAGCACAATTAAAGCAAACCAGACATACCTCTGGAGCTGCTGGTACAAGGGCAGAAGCAAATTACAGAGTTTACGGAGGAAGGTGGAAAAGGTACTTCACTGCAAAGCAGCGCAACAATGAACCTCTGTATCAATGCCAACAAATTACTTACACTCCTAGTACACCTGACAATTTGGTTTGAGAGCCAGGTACTACAAATTTAATGATTTATTGTGCAATATCCCTGAGTTCTAGTTCATCTTCCCACGGGTAAATAACAGTTTTTCTTCCTGTAGCGAATACATAAGGCTCAAAGTTACTTGTTCGTAAGATAAGATTATATATTTACAAAATTACAGCAGATCACTCATTACTAAAACGTCTGTGAAGACGCCTGTGAAATCCAGTAAATCTGGCTAAGCAGCAGAAGAGGCGAAAACCCACATTATACCAAGCAAACGTATCACGTGTGTACAGAAAGCGACAGACTTAAATAGTCCCAAACGCTGTGCTCCATAATTATTCCTCAGCCCCTATTTACTACAGCGAAGACGGTATCTAAGGTGTAAATAGCATGTACAGCCTGGCTTCGGGGCTGAGTTAACGTTTATTATTTGCACAGGACAAACAGTCTCATTCTTCCCGTGCGGTGCTTCCAAGAAAAGATGGAAGAGCCTCGATTCTCCTCTCAAGGACTGAGAAACCAGATGGAAACCAGGCCAACAACCTTCACTACAGATTTTGATTCAATTGTGCTACTGATGCACCTCAGAGCTGTAGCGTCTATTTATGAAACACACCAAATACCAGCGACTTTTCAGCTCTCAGGTAGGGGTCAGTTAGCAACTTGGCCTGGAAAAGGAAATTTTTGCCCTTATGGTGTCAGAGAGAAACTAGAAAATATAATCCACTGAACTCTATTGGGTTCAGAATTTAAAACACAAAATAAAAAGAAATGTTGTTGTGAAAATTTGGTGTTGTTATTAAGTGAATTTATAATTTTGAGAAGCAGGAAGAACTCTTTCAAGTTTTTCAGCTTGTGCTGGCACTACCGCCAACGTTTATAAACAAAAGACATATACACACTATGATTATTAAAGCAGATATTTCCCCCCACGGTGTAAAAGTAAGATTAGAAAGGAATTGCCTTTATATAAATTCGTCTTGAGAAACTTAAGCAGTGGCCAAAAACGCTTTTAATCTAAATACAGCTTTTCTTTTTGAAGAAATGCAGTATTTATTGGGAAAAAAGTTTAGAGAAATATTTTCGTGTCCTAACTGGAGTTAAACAATCTTAATTAGAATTTCATTTTACAGTGAGCTTCACTTCCCTTACTGAAAGCGTGTGCCAGTGTGGAAGCTCCAACAAACATTTATTTTTCAGTACTTTCCAGTACCTTCAGCGCTTGCATTTTTTAATTACAGGATTTGTAGAAGATCTTTCATCAATTACTTCACAGCAGCAGTAGAAAAATTTTAATTCATAAAAATGGCTACTCGGCTAAGTAGTGTGTTGGGGTTTTTAAGATTTGTACTAGTTTTCCATGACCTAAATTACGTTATGCTGGTGTGCACAGTTTGAAAGAGAAAAACTGCACGGATGCACGAGAGACCTGAGAAACCATACACCCAGTCGCTTGCGTACATCTCACTTTATAAACTTAGTCTCCAAGATACTGAGAAAAAGGACTTCACTTTTCTTTTCATAATTATGGTATTATCAAGTGCCAAAAGCTCCAGCTGAATAATGAGATTTTTCTTCATTTACTAGAAATATAAAAAAGTATGTTTGGATATTTTAAGGTTAAAGAACAGTTAGAGATTATTTTCTAAAAGTTAGAGAGTTTTGTTACTCTACTGCAAGATTGATCACTGGCAAAATCATTACAAACCTAATACTAAAATTATGGCTACTATGACTATACACATCCCTCACGCACCTCATGTAGCTCTTTCAAAGCACTTTTCAGAAAATAACGGACCTAACTTGAACGTAACACTGGTTATCGGGAAGTTTCATTTCAATGGTCTCAAAATGAGGCAAAGGAAGTTTGTCCCAGGTCAAACACCACCAGGGAACACAATCCAGCAATCTGAGCTCTCCATCTTTTGCTTTCATTTATAAGTCCATATTATTTTATTGGGAAACATGTTTAAAAACAAAGTCTGTCCTACAGTGATGGTATTAAGACCGGAAAATTCAAGAGGTAACATACAACCTCCTCGATTCCCAAACTAAAGTCTCGCCCATGGATATCGCAAACTAAAAATGAGATGCAATCCTTTACATCCCTGTGCCCAAAACGAAGAGATTTACCAGCGGAAAGAAGTGTTTCAGCTGCTCAGACAAGACGTCTCATATTGAATCTGTTTTTAGAAACCAGTGTCCCTCAGTCTGAGCCACTAAAAACTGTTCTGAAGGACTGAAAGAACCCAAACACTTCCTCCACGTCACAAGGCAAGAAGAGGCCTCCCATCCCCAGCAATTAAAAAATGGAAGTGCGTGCCCTAAGATGAGTTTTAATTACTGTACGGGGGGCATCTGACCTTTTTCCAGGCAGGTGAGGGGCAACTGTCTGAAGGACCCATTTCCCATGAAACCAGCCTCCAAAGATTTCATCAGACAAAATGATAATGAGCTATTCCACTTGAAATGAGCTGATTAGTTTTTCCCCCCAGCTGCTGTTCAATTAATGAACCACTTTTAAAAATTTTGAAATGAAGTTCATGAATCATCTATTTTTATTTTCTTAAATTGAAAACTGATAAATGAATTCAGCCTCTTGGTGACACAAACAAAAATAGTTTGAATTTCAGATCTTGAAGAAGTGTTAGCAATTTGAAAAAAAAGAAAAAAGGCAATTTTAAACGCAGTGTGAATATTTAGCAGCAAATATTCCTAAAGAACTGTTAAAATACAGATGATTGAAGTAGCAGCCAAAAAAAGGGATGCAAATGACTCTTAAATGAAAGGTTATAGAGCATGAGAGGTGTTTAATCCAAATAACAAACTGTTGTTGTCAATGAAAGATCTGATGCAAACCGATTTAGATAATACAGAAAAATGAACACACAATTTGACAGCTACCCTGGATTTACAGAATCATGGGATTAAATGCTTTCCACTTATTCAAAGAGGATTAGTCAGGATACATTTATTTATTTAAAGCAGATCTTTTACAGAACTAAAGAGTTTACAAATGATACGGAGTGATGGAAAATAGAAAATCCATATCAGCTTTAGCTTCTATCATTCAGCCACAGATGTGAAACTGCTTACTATCAAATACGCAATACAGTGCATTAGCAAACTAATAATAATATTAATAAATTTGGTGTAGCTTTAAACTATTTAGGCAAGGAAAGAGAAAATACTCGCACGGGCCATTTGCAGCGCAAGCCAATAAAATGGGAACATCCTACTGAAACATGCAGACATAGAGCTCCTCCTTGAAATACAGGTGGGAGGCAGGGAAAACGCCAGGGGAGCTGCTACAGCCACGGCCAGGAGGAGAAGGGAGACGTTAAGCAGCTGAGAGCGGAAAGCAGGATTCCTGCCCGCGAGTCCAAGGACTGCTGAAGACTCACTATGGGACACTGATTAAATCACTTCGTTTTTCAGCTCCCATCTCTGCTAGGTAGAGAAGATTTCTACCTCGTAAAGCACTAAAGTTTTAATTAAACGTCTGATAAATGATTTAGACTTAGGGTAAAAGCTTCTCCTCACAAGCAAGGTAATAACGGCAACGTTGTGTGAAAGTTTCTGCTTGTGCCAGAAACGTGTCAGAGCCTAATTCTGATCTCTGCTGAAGGCTATTTATCGTGCTCTGGCAGTGCTCGGCACTGGCTCTGGGACTCCCTCTCACCACCAAGGTGGTGAAAGACAGGTATAACAGAGCAACAAATCGAAACCTTATGTTTGGTTTTTGGGGGTTTTTTGACAAGAAAATCTGATACTAAGTATTAGAGGCCAAGCAAGTGAGAAATGCCCCTGGATATGAAAATAAATGGAAAATAAACAATAAAGTGTAACTGGGTCACTGGATTGTTTACAGATTCACAGTCAAAATTTGCATAGTAACTGTCAGTTTCTAAATTTAACATATTTAACGTTACTTTATTGTCATCCCTGTATTGCTGTGCTTCCAGCACTCCCACTTCAAGAACGAAGTCATATCAATTCCAGTTACAGCTGCAAAGAGGTGGCACAATTGCAGCTGATGGCAATATTTGGCTGACTGGGTAACCCTGTCCCTTCGGAACAGCCCTGGTCAATACGTCCCTTTCCCTACCAAACCCGAATCTGCAACAACTTTCCAAAGAATGAAGAGGAGACAAAAAGTAGCCACCACACCCACACAAAGTAGCCACCACACCTACTGTCTACCCTTTGCACATGACCAGTACCTGAGCCACCGCCTTGGAGGCAGCAATAGGAGCCTTTTGAACCCAAACGAGAACTGATCAATGTGAGAGCCTTCACTAAATCAACTAGACGCAGTATTAGCTGCAGGGATGTACCTGACTCAATTTGCATCACATGAAATGATGCGGATAACGACGGTGGCCCCTGTGCCTGTTCGTTTCCCCACGCTGCCTATCATTAACCAAGGCAAGATAAGATAAGAGATGGCTATGAATTAATCCTCTCTTCAAGTATCGAATCCAAAAAAGGTGTCTCAATTAAGACAAATTAATTTAAACTCAGCATTCTAGCAATAAGTTAGTATAGATTTTGTGTCCACTCCAGGGTCCAATAAAGAGTTCATAAATGAACTCACTCACACTTTCTTACTGATGGGGATGTTGATAAGCCAAAAGCTGTAAAACTCCCCGAATGCATTACTTCACAATTATTTTCCTCAGATTTGAAGAAGCAGATATAGATGAACCTGTAGATTCATTTAAATTTTGACTCTTAAACTTTCCGATTAGATGTAAGCAGACAAGACTTGACAATGCAACTGCTGTTTTAGGGAACTGATCGCCTCCTTTAACCTCTCTGAATTTTCTATTGTTGAAGCAGACTGTGATCTCAACCCAATGCTGAGGACTCCGATACTAAATCCTAAAGAATTTTAATAAAAGTATTTAGGGGACTTGTTATATAAAATATATATGTATATATACATTGCTTTCTTGTACTGTATGCCAGATGAAAAGAGAGAAGCAGAAGCACCAACACCAACAACAGGAAACAGATTTCTACCGCGAGGAAGTCAGCTGCTTTGACATGCCTGTGCCTTATTGTTTCATAGCTAAACTCTTATGGAAACTATGAATTCAAGTCCTTTGAGCTGTCTGTGTAGACAATGCTTCATCGTGGAGCTAAGTGCCTACAGGTCACCAGCGAAACACCAAACGCTGAAAAGCAGCAGTGAAGTACTTCAAAAAAAGAACAGGTAGATACGTACACTCACAACGCTCCTCTTGTGAGGATGCATCCTGTGCCAGCAAACAAATGCTGCTTCTATTCTTCTTTCTACAGCTCTGTACACTCGCAAAGTGCCAAATATTCTAAATAATACACATCCAAGATGCACGAATCCTACTTACACTCTTGTTGACTGGTAAAAGTGTTATAAGGAATTGTCAGCACTTACGACTAAGTGGTCAAGTGCTTCATTTGGTGAACAGCTCTCCCGTTTCTCCTCCAAATATTCCTAAGTGTAACCAATACTGCAGACATCCTGGCTGCACACATTATAACTAAGAATCCAGCCTGCGATTCCAGAGTAAATTCAGAATACAGCAAGGCACCATCACCCGTGGAATACAAGCGTATCAAATTCTGCCAACGTATTACAAATGTCACAATCCGAAAGTCGTTACTTGTGACCCAGCGACGAAGAGAGAAACCCCTTTCAGCCTCTCATTTTCTGGTTAACTCCTGCTGCCACTGCAGGCACTGTTCTCCCAGGCTTCTCTGAAGACTCTGATTCTTTTGAATATGAGATACTGCTACCAATTTGAGAGGCATAAATGGACCTCTGGAGTCTCTCTCCATGTCTCCCTAATACATGGAAGTCACGAAGCCAATATAACTAGAAGACTGTGTAAAATTCCGGGATGAAAGCTATGACAGACAAGCATGCTTTTGTGCCCCAGGCAACCTTCCAGATTTTGCCTGGGAATTTTATTCTTATTACTTCCAACATAGCTGTTCTTCACCGAAGCCCTTCTAATCTGCTGTTTCACTCTCCTCGACCACGTCTTGTTTCCCCTCTCTCAGTTTTATTGACTGCTCTTGCCTTAGCCTGCATTCCCTCCCTTGCTCAAGTCATTCACGCTGATTTTACAATTCACTTTACTCTTTGTCTTTACCCAGATGACTCAAGTCTTCACATTTTTATTACTGACTTCCTCTAGCTGCTACTAACAGAATTCTGTAATCAGTTACAAGTAAACATTGATTTCAGCTGAGCTCAATATCAGTGTTCTTATCAATATCTATCTTGTTTAACACAAGATCGATTTTCCACCTCAAGGGGAAAACACATCTAAATGTTCACCCAACCACGCAAATATGATATCTATTTCATTAGAACTATCTGGAAGCCTCATCACATTATGGCAATGGATGTTATGGACTTAAATTATAAAAGCAGACACAACAAAATAATTAATATTCAAAGGGGATGTGAGTTAAAAGTACAAGAAATAAACTGTGACCCATATGACCCATAACCAGATGAGGGTTCTCCTCTTTCCTGGAAGGTGCATGTTGGAGTTTTTCCAGATGCATTTTACGCGAGAGCCCCGGGAGCAAGTTGTATTTCTGATCAGCAATTATCCAATCACAACTGACACACAAGAGGTAGTTTTGAAACTGAAGAACTCCATACATACAGTCACAGAAAGCAGTATTAAGTTGGCTAATCAGCCGATTTCTCTCTTCCCACATCAAAAAGAAATATAAATGCCTCTTTACATATTCTCTGGTGAAAGTAAAGAAAAACCCTCCAAACTTTTTCAACGCGAAGACATCTTCAAATCTTTAACACAATGGAGCAGCTGCTACTGAGTTTCCTTGATGGGTATATTCTGTCATTAGGGAAATCAGAGGCCCTGCTAAATACCTTTTTTGTTTGGTTGTTTGTCAGCTCAAATACTGATTAGGTTCTCTGACAACCACATTGTTTGTTTGCAAAAATGCAGAGGGAAAAACCTTCAGTTGCAAGTTGCATTCTGCAAAAGCTGTGGATACACTCAGAGATATTTTATTAAACTCATTTATGGTAGGAGATTTTACTATTATTCAAAAAAAGCGACGTAGAAAAGACCAACTTAGATAATTCTTTCAGTACTGATATGCAAAAATGATAAATCTTTAAAATACTAAGTCTAAAGTAAATAGTAAGTCTGTAATTTTTGCTCAGGAAATACTAACTTTGCAACTAAAGTGTATTTTGAGTAAAACAGTACCGAGTTCTGAAACTAAACACTGTATTGAAAAAAGATGAGTCATAGTATGACCTGTTTGACAAAAGAAACTTCAACAAAGAGGGGTTTGTGACAGAAGGGTAAGGGCCCTTTTTCATCTTACCATAGCTTTGGATATAAATCAGAGCTGACCGGAACAATAGTATTTCCATGGCAAGCTGTGAAAGCCTAAAGAGAGATTTCTCTACCTTCATCTGGAACAACCCGCATCCAAACACACCATCTGCCATGGCCTGCCCAAAGCCAGGGCATCGTCGAGGGCTGTGGACATCCACAGGCACAACCAGCGCGCAATTACCTTCTGCCTTGCCATGCCGCTCTTCAGCCAGTGGAGAGCGGGATGTGTGCGCGGACACATTCTGCACGCTTCCACACAGGCACATCCTAAACCAGTATTTTAAACTGCCGTCCCATTAATAAACTGGCTTCAGATTATGAAATATATACATTTTACTGAAAAATCCTAGTTACAGTTTATAGTTATAACAGGAAATATGTTAAATTATCTGGGCAACATTGGTTTTATTTATAATTTAACTAAGAACAGATTCTACATAGCGTTATAAATACTAAATATGGTCTCAAGAAAATTTTGAAATTTCTAACAGCTGAACTCCAATAGTGTCCGCAGCTTGTTAAAACTTTTGACAATATATTACAATTTGCCTCTAGAAAGACAAGAGGGAAAGAATATGTATTTAATGCTGAAAAAAACTCTTACTCACTTCACTCATGCAATCATAAATACGTGTCCAGCAGGACAGAGAGAGTGAATAACGGCATCGCTATTACGACTTGTGGAAGACATCTGTGGTTTACAAACTTCACTAGAAAAAGCGTTCCCGCATGTTTTAAAAGAGGGACTCTAAAGTGGAAAGGTGGCAGGATCCTAGCTGAAAGTTGCCTAGAAGAAGGCTCTGCAGTCAGAAGGAGCTGTATTTGTCATTTTTCATGCAACAGAGAACATGGAGATGAGGGAACAGAAAACAAAAAGAGAAAAGCGCTGCAAGAAGAGCTCCGTTGTTCAGGACCTTGAAAGCAAAGACTCATGGACAGAAGGTAAGTGGAAGACTGCCAACATGGCTGAAGGCGGTGTGGACGTCATTCATACAAAGAGAAGAGCGAAGGAATGTGATGGCATCTTGGTTAGATTGTTGGGGGGGGGGGGATCAGAAAGAAACAGTCTGTAATGTACAATAAAATATGATTTAAAAAAAGGTGAGAAACTTCCATAACTTGCTCTAACTAGCCCTGTAGTTTTAAAATAAGTAGAGGAATGGTTCCCAAAACATCTCCGCCTGATCATACTGATCAGCTGAGTTACATTATAGGCTTTTCCCAAGTGGAGTTCACCCATCACATCAGCCTCCTCTGTTCTTCTTGGGAGACAACGGTGAGACCTCTACATTGATTGAACGTTATCACAAATGCAACATGTATCCCGGTTTTGGAGATAAAAACAAATGCTTAACCATTTTTGCCATCCAATTTCTCCTTCAAAACCTAGAGTTGTGATCTTATTTTTCAAGATTTTTTTATTTCCTGTGTTTGTGAGAAGTACGAGAACTACATTACCTAGAAAACCACGTCTTGCATTTCTCCCCAGCAGTAAACCAGGGGTGGCAGCAATGCCAGCATTTACATATTTTCTTTTCAAAGGCCTGTCTTGACCTAAGAGTGGGATATTGTCTTTGTCAGGTCAATATTTGACCTGTTTGTTAATCTCAGCAGGAGTCCCCAGCAGTGGCCATTGTGAGGGTGATTTCAGATGCAAACATCTGTCTGGTTTACACTAAAATAGTGCCAGGAAGAGAGATTCATTTCACAGGGAGCAAGGCCTCATTTTTTGGGGTAGTCAGAACAATAATGTACAAAGCAAGAAGCAAACTGTTTCAGGAGTTTTGTTTTTCTGATTTCATTCAGCAGACAATATACGTGTTGCGTGGAGAGTTTGACAAAATACAAGCCAAATAATCTATCTGCACTCCTTACGTTACCTCTGCTTGAAGAATTACGCATTCAGCAAAAGTGTTGAAAAGCAGCTAAAGATGTCAAAAACATTTACAGGCTAAACAGATCCCAGCTCAGATAACTCCATTTCAAGTAATCTAAATTCATCCCCATTATCACTTAAGTGAGCATTACGGCTGTTAGCAAACCCTACACAAATATTCAGATTTTTGTTTTCCCTGTCATGCTGAAGGTTATCTCCCCAGCTGCTCCGAAAAATCAGGTGACAACCATTTCCCATGATGCTTTAAGGGCTGTCAAACTGTCCATCAAACTGTCACCTGACCAATCGTTCCCATGGTTCTTTTAGACTTGTAGTATGATAAATTGAAAGGCACTATTATCTGCCTGTTGTGAAGAGGAACTGCTTAGGCTTTGATAAGATATCACTAGTCCCAGGTGAGAGGAGGCTGACAGCACATCAAGACAAGAAAACACATGGAAACAGTGAACACAGGAGCAAAAGGTTTACAAACATCTGTTGTCATTATTTATTACCCCTTCTTGGTTTTAGCTCTATCCTTGTTCTACGTCAGTTTAAAAAGAAAGACTTTCCTTTCTTCCCAGCCAGTCTTAACTGCTGCTATTTTTAAAGCAGTTGGCTGTAAAATGAGAAATATTTTAAATCTGAAAGATATCCTTAATAAAAGGTTGCGTTACCTACCTTTTCTGATACATGTTGCTTTTACCATCATTATATTTGAAGTTTTATATGATTCTCATGGCGCAATTATGTCATAAGAAAATGAGAAGCCCTGAAAGATACGAAGACTTTTTAAGCTCCACAGTTATTTTTCATTGATGCCTTGAGACCGATTGACAGTTTTCTTGCCAATATTTCAGATCTGTCCTTATACAAGTACCCAAAGATAGCTTAAGATACCCAGAGCCAAACCAGTATGTTATTTATTGTGGCTTGTTGATCAAAAGAAGCTGGTTGCTAATATCACCACCTTGTGTACAAATATTTGTTTGCATGCAGTTTTTAATGACTTTAGACGGTGCTGTAATTTCATTAGACAGCACTACAGGGCCTCAGTTGCACAAAAGAACATTTAAATAATTTTATCATTAAAAATCTTTGTAATTGGAGCCCTCTGTGTTAGTTTAACTGTATTCTCATGCGCGTCTGAGTTACGATTAACAGCAAACTTCCATACACTGCGGACAAACCCTATTCACTGGAGTAAACAGTCAAAAAAATCAATCGAACAGGATTTCAGCAGCGGTAAATATACGTCCAAAAGTACTAATAAAGGTAGGATTCATAATTAAAGTATGTTCAGCCAATTCTGGAAGCCTCTTTTCCAATTAAAGACTCTTTTGAGAAACGCTGGATTGTTACATTTAGAGGGACTTCCAACTTCCTCGCATTTTAAACATACGCCCGATTTTAAAAGCATAACCTCAGCTCATCCCTGGCTATAAAGCCCCCCCATGATTAATAAGCACAATGAGATACTCCCTTCACGAGCCAGGTGAAAAAGGTGCAGACATGAGGCATATAAATACTAACCAACGAATCTTCTACTCCCCAGCTGATTTAGACAGAACAGTTTCTTCTATCCTTTTTCAAGTAGAAAATCGGAGTTAGTGTCAAGTGTGGTAGCCAGAGAGAAAAAACAAGAATGAAATAACAGGGCTCTTTCCCACTCTCAAATGAAAAATTCTACAAGAAAACATTAGCCTGACTGAGCTAAAATATTCTCTGGGTTATTGCTGACCTGCCAGCACGCACCGCGGCGCTCTCTGGGCACTTTTCAAAAAGAAAAGCCACAATCCCTTTCTCTGGGGCATTACAACGGAAAGACATTGGCGTATTGAAAAGAGAGAGACAATATACACTACGAGTGGTTGAGATGGCAGCTGACTATTTTGATAATCATGTTATCATGTTATATTAAAACTGTATTTCTTCTGTTTAATCTCTGAAGGACGAAGCAGGAGTTCAGAGGAGGAAGGGACTTTTCACACAGTATCGGCAAAAAAATATTTCATGTATAGAGGCTGGGAGAGAAGCAGCTGCACTCGGCACACAAGAAGTTGGTAACTGGGCAAAGAGGAGAGTGGACGGGGGAGCAACTGGATGTGACAGGGCAAGAGCAGGTATAAAGGACAAGGCACAGCCACGTGGGGCTCGGCACGGGGGCAGAAAGCTTCCGCCTGGTGTAGGGTTTCAAAGACTGCCAGAACAACTGGGTGATCTTAAAAGTGGGTTTGTACAGATGGGAAAGGCTTCAGGTCACGTGCTGATGTGTCTAGGAAGCTCCACTAAGAAGCTGAATGTGAAGTTAACACACTCCTCACTGTAGTGTTTCATACGACGCTCAGTAACATCCTTAGCATTGATCCTGCAGTAACACAGCTCTCTGGGAGAAGCAGAAAGGCCTCTGCCAAGAGGACATTTTAAGTTTCTTAGATAACGTCAAAGTCAGCCTTAAGTTGTGGGATTGTAGAATGCCACAGCCACTGGAGTTCTACATTTTTCTCCACTGGTCATTTAGAGTTTGAAGACAGAAAGCAAACATAAGGAATACACAACCCCACAGTCCTTTACATTAATAAATTAATTATTTTTACAGTGAAGAGTTATTAAGGAGATAACGCACAGTTCGTTCTTAATAGTTTGGTTATACTTTGCCCACAGTTTGCGGCTTTTACCTCCTGATAGGGAGTTTTGCCTGCGCGGACCGTTGATGAAGAACAGGACTGTGGAACAGCATCTGCTGCTGAGCAGCCCCACACTACCTGCCTGACCCGCTCTGCAGGAGTCCCGTGTTCCAGTTCCGCACCTATTGAAACATGCAGCCCTTTGCGGTAGCCAACACATGCTTAACGAACCATGAAAAAAAACATTATCTAATCTCTGTTCTATATTTTATCTCCCCTTTACAAGTTCTGTTAACAAATACAGAAAAAGTGTCACCAACATGACTACAAATGAAAGTGATTTGCTGTTGCAATGACAATAATTGCATTTGCCAGCACTGTTGACATAGCATAAGTTGCCACCTGATAGCTGCCAGAATAAAGAATAAGGAAGAGGGAAGTTAAAATAGGAGAGAGGTGATGAGCACAGAGAGGAAGAGGAGCAAAGAAATGACTGACTGAAATGGCTGAGAAAGGGTTGGCTCAGGTCAGCCCGAGAGACGGAAAGCGGCACACAAGAGACGGTAACTGATTATGGAAGTTGAGTCTTCTTCGGTTATGAGAAAAGCTCCTGGGAAACTTTCTTAGGACTATGTCCTTGCCTACTGTAAGTAGTTATGTGAGACGGTTCCACAACTGAGAGCCTCCCCAGCTTTGTGTATTTACATTCAGTAGACGTGGGTAAAGGCAGGGCACATCGTTACCTAGTAAAGGGGAGAGGGATCCAGAAAGACAGAGGCTGAAAGTCCACCTTTACTGATGTTACATTCAGTAGTCTTCCATGGAGTTCAGAAGGTATAAACCTGCAGGATATTATCTGGTCTTTAGTCACTACTTACACTTTCACTTTTATTTTGCAGTAAATGCAAGGTAGATCGCTTACGTCTCCCTGGACAGTAGACCACCTGGAGTGACCGCGTATTTACCATGGACAGTAAGAGCATGGAACATGGTCAGACACCTCAGAGCAGCTGACGCGCCCTGATTTGGTATTTTGCACTGATTTTTCCAATACCTTATCATGTGAACACATTTTTGCTTCCACAGATCCCTCTGGGTTTACAAAACCTGCTGGGAGCCCGTATGTATTAATAGCTTGTGCTACCACAGTACAGCACGATGCCAGCCATATCATGGAGACAGGCCAAAACCTTGCAAGAGAAATGGTAACATCACTAAAAATATGAGAGAACAACAACTGCCATCCAAAGTAACCTAAACCCTCGATGTTACTACTTCTGAAAGAGTCTCTCCGTTTGGACCTTGGCCCTGCCGATGTGTACAAGGAACTGAATGGAGGCAAATGCAATAGGACTACTCATGCATAAAGCTAGTCACATGCATTAACGCTGGCAGGAACAAGGACTTTCTTTTCATACTTACACTGGAGGATAGTAAAAGAAATGCTGCTCAAAGAAATCCATCAACTAATTCAAACTCTGAGCTCGCTACTTCAGAACGTAGCACAATGGCCACACTCAATGAGTCCATTGAAGACCTGGAGACGAAGTAAAAACAGGTTTCTTTTTGAAGAACATTATGAGATCAATAAAGTGCTGTGGATATTAGGAAAAGTCACTTTAATAAAAAGGAAATTGCACATAATGTAACAAAACAATTGCTATTTGGAAGGCCCTGAAAAAACTGAACAATGTAATATGATCTTTCTTAACTTCATTTCCCATCCATTGCAGAAATCATAACAATAAAGTTTTATACATAAGCAACTTTATGAGCTGGAAGAAGAGAATGTATAATTCCTTTCCATGGACTAAGCCAAAAGAAACGAAGAAAAAAAATTGATTCTTCTCTGTTAGCCTCCTGTGTAAAATTTTTCTCCTTATCATCTCATCTAGTCATATCTTTCTGCAGTTTGAATTACCCTCTTTTCCTCAATCTGGTAAGGCAGTGAAAGGATGTTTGTTCTGCTAATTAACTTTATTACCCTGATAACTCCCTGCAGCCTTTGACGAAAACAATTACCGTTCCTCCTTTTTTTTTTTTCCCCACTGGCAAAAAAAAAAAAAAAAAAAAGAAAAAAAAAGACGACTATTAATTAGAAACGAGGCCCCGGTCCCTGCCATGTTAGCCTGCCACGTTCTCAGACCCTTGAGCGGGATAGCATTACATTGTCAGTAGTAATTTAGCTCTCATCTGTCTCTGCTAATTATTGTCACATTCATCAAATTCATCAACAAAAGTGCTCTCAGAAGGATTGCATATTTGCAGTTAATACAGCATAAACTGGTATTACCCATCACCACATTTGTGATGATGAGAGGGACACAACTTATTCATCCCTAATTAGAGCAAGCTGGGTAATTAATTATACATTCCGCCTTATTACTTCTGAGTTCCCAGATATTGTTTGTCTAAAAAGGGGGAGAGAGAGGAAGAGAGAGAAGCCTGAAAATGAAAAAAAAAAAAAAAAAAGGAAAGGAAAAAAAAAAGAAGGGGGGAGAGAGAGAGGAGAGAGAGAGAGAAATGTGTGATGTGTTTTGTCACATGTGCTATGCCATAATTCCCACCTGACAAACTAGCTGAATCAGTAGAAAATTGCAAGTTGTCAGCAGCAGAATAAACTGCTGTAATAGCTGATTAATGATCAACACCTGTGACAGGTGCTATACGGGACTGTAAACTTGGTGTGATTAACAGTCACTGGACGAATAAATATTAGTGACAGTCAGTGGAGAGCGAGTTTGCGTGTTTTAACAAATCTCACACATTACAGTTATTGATATTTCCAGTGTAGGCACTTTCTTTTTGGTAATTATCTGACAACACTGGCAGAGTGTTTTAATCCACTATGTTTGTTTCTCTTCTGTTAATTTATTTCAGAGCTCAAAATTGTGTTTTGACAAGATGACCCAGCAGAGTTCAAAACTGCAGACCAATTTAGAGTAGTCACAAACAGGTTGTTCCCTGTCCAGCTCACAGCAACACTCCCAAATATTCTTTCAAGGAACTTAAACATATACGTATATAAGCCTACATAGATAAAAACATAAATAATGTGTAAATATGCATATATGTATTTATACAGATACATTTTCAAAGCCTGTAATTCTGAGTCAACTTGGTTTTATTTCTTCTGTCAGTGGTTATGGCATATACCCGCTATGGGAAATCAGTATGGCTTTCCTTCCGGCACCAAAGGTGCATGGATTTCTTCCGAAGGACAATTTAGGTCTCATTAATTTAGACTTGTAAAATTCCTGTAATATATAAGAACGGGGCATGAAAGTTATCCATTTACGGGATCGCTCTATGCTCAGCACAGTAGGATCTAATCAGTTCCCAGATGGAACCAGGGCTGTGTCAGGATACTCTTTGGATGGCATAAAACACATTTTTCGTCATCACGCATGATTACAGATATGCTGATTAGGTAAAATATATATTCTTATGCAAAAAGACATGTATTAGAAAGCCTACACATAGCAGGCGAAAAGACACGGGCACAGACCCAGAAAAGCCAGCCAATGCAGCTTTTGCCACCAATCCGATGTCATTCTCAAACCCTACGCATGAAGTAATGGCACTGTCTTCTGCTAACAAGCCCTTTAACGGGCCAAATAAAAATGAAACAGATCTTAAGTCAGGACTTCAGGGTTTTACAAGTGAATGTGAAAGAATGTAATATTTGATCAGATATACCTAACACATCACTCCGTCCGCGTGAGAGCTCCTCCTAGCCCGACGATTAGAAATGAAATTAAACAGGGAACCCGCAGGCTGAAAAACTGTGACTCTACTGAAGACGTTTCAATATATTCATCTCCAACCTTCTTATCTCAAAGAATATCAGATATGTTATGCATTAAGATTGGTCTGTTAGAAAAATAAAGCTCAATATTTTCCTCAGAACAACTTCTGCATAGAAATGTAATTAAATATATTGTATGTGCAGAGATTGACCTATATCACGTAGCACATCAGAAGACATGGGAAGGAAAAAAAGGCAAAGAAATTACTGCTTATATCAGTTCCTGGAGAGAAATGACAATATATATCCCTGCCTACAGCACGAAAAATTCCAGTCATTTGAACCTTTAAAGGAAAACCCTGAACACATGGAACCAGGCCGTTGCTTCTGCTCCCAGACTCGCAGCTGTACACCTAGACCAACCAACTGGATGTTTTTTCCATTTCAATGTTTTCTAACAACAGCAGAAAAGAAAGATTTCATTTCTCGGTCCTGACTGATTACAAACCTGCTTTTAAGCGTGAACTGTTGCACGAGCTCTTCTTTCAGATGTAGACACTGTGGGAAAGGGCTTCATAATTGCTGGCATTTAGTCACCCGAGAACCTCTTGGTAGGAAACAACTTTCCATGAACTTCCTAGTCACCCTTTTACAGTTGAACTGCAGACAGCGAAGGAACTCAGAGAGAAAACTCCACGAGTTGTTCAAGCCCCACTGCTTGAGTAATAGCTTAAGTACATCTAATATTTGTCCTTTAATAATGAAAAGAAGGTGGGAATAACCTCCAGCCTACACTTTATTAAAACATTATCTCTAATTTTTTTTATCAACGTGTCATTCCATTCCCCATTTTCATTTATTCCTGCACCAGAAATATAAAAATTCCAAATTTATAAAAAGGCAGAGATTAAAATATATGTTGTGAATAGCAGTTAAATAGGTATAATACTTTTGTTTTCCGATTGATTTTCAGTGCAGCAGTCTGCAACCTGCAACACAGGAGTAATAGCTTGAAAGCTTTATGCAAAATGTATGTAAATTTGTTATGCTTTAGTACAGCCCCATCTGAATAGGCAGCAGCGCAGCTAGCCAACAGCCCAGGAAGGCGGCCAATCTCCCATCCAGATGCCACGGATAGAGAGACACTGTGTGGCATCAACGCTCCCAGCTGCCAGGCTCACCATGCATTTTCACAACATTTGACTGTAGCAGAATGAGACCTTGTAGAGCTCTCTACTGACAAATAATAACGACACACAGAAACAAGTCCAGGGAGGAAAAAAATCTAACAATAAAAAATACCTTAAAATAAACATTTTCCTACAAGCAATTGCTAGCTATCCGGAAATTGCATTATCACAGTATTGAACCAAAGAGAGAGCCAATACGATTCTCAAAGTTTATGCTGAATTTGTTAACAACTTTTTAAGGTGATTTTGCATCCCTCAATGCGATGTTTTCATGTAATTTTATGAAATGGAATCCATTCCCAGTTATTGATGCAGAAACCTAAGTTTATTCTTTAAAATGAAGGTTGGATATAAAATCCAAGTGAAGGGATCAATTGGCTTTAATTTACTGTGCTTTGGAACAATTTGTAATTTGAAAAATGATAAAAACTAGCAAATTAATCAGGCCTGAGACCAGAAGAAGAGGAATTACTCATTCCTCTGTAAATTACAAACCTTGTTATTACTCTTCACTTAATATGTTGCAAATCTGATTTAGCAAGTGAAGCTCATCCATTCTTTAAAGTAGCAGAAGATTAAAAAAAACTAAGCAAATTTCACCAGGAAAGCAGCCATTGATGAACTATCTCACTCAATTTAACTAAAATGAATTTGGGATTACAATTCAGTACCACTGTAACTCATGCTGTTCAGCCTACGAATCAATCACAGATAGGCTTCAAGACAGATATCTCTCTGCTTCGCAACAGTTCACCAAAATTTTGAGAGTAGCAAATTTCATAAGAGAATTGCAGATTATTCACTGATCTGAAGAACACAGATTATCAAGTTTCACGTGTAAATGAATGTGTGTACAAAGCAAAAATACTGAATTCAAAAGCAAATCCTTTCTTATCTTGTAAATCACACAAGAGCAACAAAGAATTATAAAAAAAAAAAAAATTGAAGTCAACTGTAGATGATCTTGACCCAAATCTACAGTATTTGCAAACTGCTCTCCTTCCATTCATTCCCAAATGTGAGGAAAAGCATTTGTCAGAGAAGGTTGGTATCACAAATCTTGGAAATCTGTTAGAAATCTAACTTGCTTTCCATACCTATTTCTAGCATCATAGAATTGTCAGGGTTGGAAGGGACCTTAAAGACCATCTAGTACCAACCCCCCCTGCCATGGGCAGGGACACCTCCCACTAGATCAGGTTGCTCAGAGCCCCGTCCAGCCTTAAAAACTTCCAGGGACGGGGCTTCCACCACCTCTCTGGGCAACCTGTGCCAGCGTCTCAACAGAGTAGTTACAGTCGTAGTACAACAGAGCAAGGACAACCAGCACAAAATCGGAACAGGAGGAACGAGCACAGCTCTCAAGCTCTTTTTTTCAGGTCATTGTCTTTACCACTTTGAGAAAGAAACAAAAATTACTGATTGTTGAACTGTATTCTGGGACATCTTGGCTTTTTGCACTTCTTTCTCCACTGATAACCATGTAAATTCACCAGCACATCAGCATCATATACATGTAAGACTTCTAAGACATTAAGTTGATTCCTTTGTACAATTCCTTCTCATAAGTCATTTGCAAAGCATCTGCATCCTCTAAAAGAAAAACATTTGCAATTCACCTGATGAAGAGAGATATAATTACAGATTGTCCAACGATTTTGATAATTTCAGCAAGGCAGCTTGCTGAAAACTATGTCT
Source organism: Chroicocephalus ridibundus (assembly GCF_963924245.1). Classification (NCBI taxonomy): domain Eukaryota; kingdom Metazoa; phylum Chordata; class Aves; order Charadriiformes; family Laridae; genus Chroicocephalus; species Chroicocephalus ridibundus. The sequence continues at coordinate 74,804,294 of NC_086289.1, read as the reverse complement.
TTTAGTTTTACAAACTCGTATAGAGCTGCACTACGTTACGCGTGCCTGTGGCACGGAACTGCACAGGGAGGAATCGGGAAGAAGCAGCAGCAGCGTCGGTACACGCTTGCCCGTTCTCTAGGCCTTACTGATGCTCCCTATAGGCTGAAACCGGTGGGTGGTGGGAGCACCCTGGTCCACGTCATTGTCAATACCAACTTTTCAAGTACATGCACACGAAGAAGTTCCCACCTTTTGCATCTCAGAAAATCTGAATGGGTAGATACACCCAAGCCCCACAGACAGTAAACATTTCAGGAATACGTGATGCCACCATGGAAAGGCAGCCAAGGGAATACCATTGGGGCAGAAATTTTGCCAAACTACCGTATTTGTCAGATGGCTACCTGCTTTCTCTGCAGAACTTTCAAGCATCTTAGATTTCTTAGACAATCTACTAGTTTCCATCTTAAGAGTAATATTCTTTCTACAAAGGAATAAACATTTAGGAAGCTAACTGCATTTTTTTCCCCTTTGTGATTTTTACATAAGAAAGGATGTTTCTGTGTAAATTAACATCTGATGCAATGCTGCCCAGGGAAGCGGCAGAACCACCATCCGTGGAAGTATTCAAAAGACGTGTAGACACGGTGCTGAGGGACACGGGTTAGTGGTGGTTTCGGCAGTGTAAGGCTGATGGTTGGACTCGATGACATTAAAGGTCCCCTCCAACCTAGGCAATTCTATGATTTTATGACTTCTAACTAACTCAAGTAAAGAGACAAAGTCAAATATATTATCTAATTTTAAATGACTGGTCACTCCCAAGACGAAATAAGATTTTGGCATGTTTTGGTCTTTTTCTGTATATTTTCTATCTGCACATACAGGAACGTTGTCTATAACCCTTCAAAGTTGAACATTCAAAGAAAGATTTTTTAAACAGAAGGATCAGCATTTCCCCCAGATGTCTTCATTAAAGAGATGCAAATACGTTTTCTTTAACAGCAGCAACATTAATTGCTCTACAAGCTTCAGTGTAAGTGTCATCATTGATGCATCATTCAAAAAAAGCCACGAACAAACACACGAAATGCTCATCGATGGAGTCAGCAGTTAAACACGCTACAGCAAGAAATAATACAGCAGACAGAGCGCTTACATGACATAGCACTGGTAAAACTCCCGGTGAACGTATGCGTGATTACTAAAATGGTAACTGCATATCTCGCGTTGTGAAAAATCCAGGAAACAGTAAGTGACCAAAATCTAATCTTAGTTACACCAACATGCGCTGGAATGATGCCACTGACTTCTGTGAAGTTATTCTGGATTTTCACCCACACACCTAGAGTTCTTCTAAGCAGTAAACAGCACAGGGAGACAAATACCAACCTCCATATGATAAATCCTCCCCAAGTGAGACTTTATTTATTCTTCATAGTTCTTCACACAACTTTATTTTTTCAGTACCAGAAAGAGAAAAGCATTGTTTATAAAACGGGTTTTCTAGAAGTGAGTCATGTTGGACGCTGCAGGAAAGGGTCATCTGGGAGAATGACTAACACTTTGAAAAACTATCTTAACCATAACAAATATTGATTATGCCATTTTTTGGAAACAATATTTTTATGAAAAGCAATACATGAATCAACGGAAGCTGAGAAAAACAAAATAAAATGTACTTCCCTGCCATACAGTTGGTGTTTATGTTTAGGAGATGACACACAAGACAAATCAAATAGCAACTGAAAAAGGTCATTTAACAAATCAGTAAAATAGATCAGGCAAAAATACAGGCTTTTCCTATTTCAAATCACGTTCTTCACCTGTTCTCCTGACCACAGCACTTTCTTAGGATGACAACATTTATATATACAGAAATGGAAAAAAACCCAACTCTTCGCCAATCGTTGTTTTTCTTCTGCTTAATTAAATCATAAGCTGAGCCGGACAAATGTTCTATTCTTTCTCTTCACACATCTCTTGAGTAAGTAGCACTGGGGAACTTGGTCTTCATTTTGACCAAGGATTCCTCAAAACTTTGTTGTAAAATAAAATAAAGATATGAATGCAGAATTTAAATAGTTTCCCTAAAACATGTTTAGCATCAGGTTTTAACATCACTTACAATCACACTATAAAAGGGACACGTGCCAAAGAAATCAGCAAATTACTGTTGCTTAGATTATAATTGGAATCATAGTATCGCCTAGGTTGGAAGGGACCTTTTAGATCATCTCGTCAACCACTAGACTTAGTTATTACTAAATATTTGTTAAAAATAATCACTAATATATGTAAACCAGAGGAAGTTAAATTCTGATGCATGCTTTGATGGATATAACTTCTTACCATTGAGACTTAAGAAGCTTTGCAAACGTTAGGAGCCAAACTGCGTCCACCAGTTGTACAGGGACACAAGGAGGCTGAGAGAAGACTCAAAGACACTGGACTTAACAGAAGGCGGTCCCTGGGCCAGCCCTTGCCCTTCTCTGGGCAGGGAGGTGATAAACAGGGAGGTGTTAGACGGCCCTTGGACAACTATGTGTTAGCCCGTAGACAACTTTGCTTCTGCACAGAAACCAAAGAGAATTCCATTCTGTCACTCCAGGCACTTCAAGCCCTCCAAGTATTCCTGGTATTTCAGAAACATAACGGATTACAGACTCATTTTGGACTGCGTTTCACCAGATGCTTCCTGAGAACTGTTTTCACCTTCATAGAAGCTCTTTTAAGGGTATCATAATTATTAACACCACCTTTTCAGCGTACTTCTGGAACAGATTTAAAGGAAAGGTCCTTTAATACTGTTTTAAGTATCATTTGTCTAACAGTCAGAATAAAAGCTGTAAAAATTTGGTAGAAAATAGCATTCTCTTCTAAATAGTAGAATACAGCAATTCAAAAGTCATATAATTCAATAAAATATTAAATACTTTAAGATATCCTGGAATGTTTAATAGAAAATACAGATCCAAAAGTACGAATCAAAAACCCTCACAAAACCAGAACTGCTTTCATTATTGTATTCTCTGTTTTCTGGAATAACTTCCAAAGAATGTTACTCAATTTTGTTAGAATGTTGTTCAATAGCTTTGACAATTTAGTATTTGTTCAGAAGAGTAGACAGAGTTGTGATTAACTCAAGTTTAGCCAATATATGCTTTGTGAGCGTGAGCCGAAGTTGTTTTGTCTCACTGTAAATCCAGGTAATGGTTTTTAATTGCAGTATCATTGACCTATTGAAGACCAAAACTAAAATGCGAGTAACAAGGTTCAGCTGAAGGATAAATACGAAGTTAGCCAAACCTCACCTATGCTGAGTATCTTCCTCTACCCAAAACAATTCCAGATGTTCCCCATGAAAGTAGGCAGTCACAGGAAGTTTATAACGTTACGTCGAGCAGCAGTACCAGCTCCTTCTGCCCTACGACTCCTAGAAGAAAAGTCGATCTCCTGGGACAGTGGGAACAGACACAATCGTAGAGCTCCTGGGGAAAGCCCCAAACGCCAACGCAATTAAAGCTCTCTCCAGCCCACCAACCAGGCGGGTCCTTGCCTTTTGCTCCACAGCAAGCTCCAGGCACTTTGGCTTCCTGGCTTGATAAATAGCTGCTTCCATGAGAATTTTATTTTTGAAAAATCGTATTCTAATGTAGCTTGAATCAACATCATACTTTTAAATAACTACCTATTTAACAGATAGACACTTCAGCTTTGTTAACATTTCATGAAAATTCCTTATTTATGATCGGAAAGCTACAAAAGGTTTAGTGATACTGTTGCAGAGGTCAGGAGAAGAAAATTGAGACAGAACTTTTAAATTCTTCTATCTTCAGAGAGAAAGAGAGGAGAGGTTTGCAGTCGGATTTCCTAAAGATTCGGATATGAACAGATCTAAGGACAATAGTGATTGTTATGCAATTTTCATCTCTTAAGATGATGATCTGTAAAACACGACAACATACTAATGCAAAATAGGTGATTACTTTCTGAGTCAACTATAAATCTTGCCCATGATGAAAGGGTACAGCTAGACTCATAATTGACTGAAATTATTTTCTATGTTATATAGAGAAATAAATAAAATGTAATTATAATAACTTCAGTTTTAGCCTTAATCTCATGAAGAACACACAATCAATGCAGATTAACCTTTAAAACATGGATTTGTTCCTCATTCTTCAATGTTCAGACCACTAACAGAAGCAAGGATATTTTTTCCATTATTTAACACCTTTATAAAAATCAGTACAATCAGATTAATTTTAAAAATGAGCACTTAGATTTTAGCAATATTAATAACAAGTTTCTTAGGAATGGTTTTTTCCCTATCCTACCAATTAAGCTTAGTCTGTTTATTTATTAAGCTGAGCCACTGAATATTTTTTCCCATTCTAGCTACAGGAATCAGTAAAAACGTTAAATATAAAACGTATGCAATTTTAAGATGGCATTGTGCTTTTGAAACATTTTGGTAAGAATATTAGGAATAACTTTTCCAATGAAGACCTAATAGCAATGTTTTGAAGAGTGACAGTGTGATCAGTCAAGGAATCTGATTTTTGAATTCTTGTCCAAACAAGTCCAATCTACATATCATTACTGCCTTCTAAAAACAGAATTCAATGGGAGCTATGCCTCTGTAAAAACTGAAGAACTAAGAAGTAGAAGGTACTATTCTAAAACTTTGAAATTTTAATGACACACATTATTTTCCAAGGTAACAGAGTCCAGAGTTTCAATCTTTTCCTTATTAAATTAGGTAGAAAAAAGCTGATAAGGAGCAGAACGCACACATTAACGATATGCTGGTTTCACAGGTCATTCTGAACCAGAGTTCAGCCCTTGAGCTCACGAGCAACTTCTGGAGGTGCCGAGTGCCCTCATTCTTCAGGAAGCCAACGGCAGGAGGAGGGGCTGCACACACTCCTAGGTCTCCGAAGGCAAAATTCATGTCTATCCCAGTGAAAAAATATATATTTATTACATTAATTTTGGTTTGAAAGCTTAATTAAGTGTTTAATTTTCCACTGCGCAGAGTTTGAAAGCGCAGACAAAATGGCTACATCTTACCAGTTTTCTCGAACGAGAAAAAGCATTGTACCAACGTGCAGCGCCGGTTTCATAATTGATGCATCCCGTAAGAGAGGGATGTAAGGTAAGGGCCACCTGGGCCCAGCTAGGGCAGACTTTTTTATGAATATCAGCAGCTCATGAATATAAACAGTTAGAGGAAAATAAAATTTATAAAACCTAGACCCCGGAACAAAAATCTCAGCAAGATCAACAACTCCGAAAGAATCTAGTGTCGCATTCCTCAGAATGTCAGATTAAACTAACATGTGCCAGTCAATATTGGTACACTGTGACCCTTGATGCCTCCTAAGCAAAACTATTAAGTCCAACATTTTCTCCTGTAAGCACTTATCTGTAAGGATGGCTAACATGTCCTCTGAAGCAGATATTGAAACTGATTGGACAATAGGTAGATACCAGACAGGGGCCTGGGGGCCGACCTCTAGAAATAGGGGGAGAAAATCTTAATCTGCAACACAATGCAGCTCTCTTGAAACCCTATCATTTTCACTTCCCATGTGTCTGCTGCCTGACTGTGAATGGATTTGAAAAGGAATGGTTAGTGCTGAAAATTGGATCAGAGCTAACATTCTCTCATTTTTATCAGCAGCTGCCAAAGGTCATCTGACATAATAGCTGATGAATTCAAGCCCAGTGGATTTCATTTGCAATTTTCAATTTACCGAGGCCTCCAAACCCCACAGTGATAAAAGCTTCCCCTATCGTGGCCTGTCACAAACATCAAGAAACTGCACAAACCCACAAGAAAGAAATAGGAGAAAGCTGTGCATCATCACAGTTACAGATAAGGAGAACAGGAAGAAACAGTATCATGTAGAAAGGTGTGGAGCCGCATGTGTGGTTGAGTTTCTAAATGCCAATTGTAATGAAAAGACTATGAAGAGCAATCAAATAACTTCTACAGAATAACACCGTGGCTCCCCTCCCCCCTTCAGTTTGAAAACTGCCTTCTAATCTCTTGCTTGACATCCTGAAGATAAAAGTGAAAGTGAAAAAACCCTGTTTATTTAGACATGGAAAGTATTGTACAGTTGATATATTTACTGTAGTTTTGATTTACAAATTCATGCTATTAAGAGGCCTATTATCAGAGAAACGGTATGTCAGCGCAACATGAGAAATGCATTTGTTGGCTGGCAGACGGACTGTAGATCTGTACTTCTGATCCACTGGGAACACAAATGAACTCCAGCCCATGGGTGCTGGAGGTTTCAGGGTCTACTCATCCATATACATACATTCCGTGACTTTTCCATATGCTTTCATTACGCAGAAGCTAACTGCTTTTGCCCCAGATCCTTGCTACTGAACATCGCATGGGATCCTATTGCAAGTGATTAGAGAAAATAACCAAATAAATCCCCACGGCCTTCATGCTGGAAGAAACATATTTTGCTATGGGGCCAAGTATCTCATATTCTCTGCCTGTCAACGACTACATCATGAACGAAAACATTCAGAAAGCAAGCTACGGTTTCACGAGTGAATGCTGAAAAAAGTATTTCCAGACAACTAGCACCCAATTCCAAAGTACCAATTTAATCCCAATAGTAGCAGTATTCGAGGTTACTATCTACCGTGTTTATGACTTCACTTTCAACGCTACTACACGCTGCAGTAGAACAAACTCAGGTTTCTCCTTTCAGTAATCTCAACAATAACTCCAAGTCAAATAGACAGGAAACACAAACACTGACCGCTGGATCCTACTTGGACTCAAAGCCAAGGATGGGAATAACTCAAACATAGTTTCAACAGTGAAAAGCCCTTGGTATAGCAAATATACATATATTTGCTATATATGTATATATAGCAAATATAAAATCAGAGGAATACCAAATACAAAAGCATTAAGTGGCATGTTATTCTGTGCTTAGAATAGTTCAGCTTGTCTTTCAAAAAGTTATGAAGACCCCAAAAAAGGGAAATTCTTATGAAGACAAATAAGTAGCTCATCTAAACGTTGGCAGGTAGTTTCATATAATCATTAATGTTGTAAAAATATTTATAATGATATTTTTCTGTATCGAACCTAATGATGGACCGCTTATTTGGTAAATAGAAGAACGTTGGACCACTCACAAACGAGCGGGTCTACTTTCACAAAGAAAATGTAAGCATCTTCAGCTTATGATAGGCGTTATCAGCTGGGGACCAGATCACCTTTTGACCACAAAAGTGATATGGAGGAAGGATTACAGATATTCAGAGTTCATAGTTAACCACGAAATTTGGGATCATATGAGTAGATAATATGGTCTCTGAGTTATCTGAGGATATCTTAACGCTAAGTCATGTCTAGCAGGCTGCTAAAAGATCATCGATCTGTTCTGCTGGCTCACTTAGAAGAACTTTAGCTAACGTTCCTCCATTGCCTCTACACTCCAGTATTTATGGCATTGTTTTGGAGATCGGAAAGGGAGGGAGGAAGGAGGAGACTGTCTATTGACGGAAAAGCCAATAAGTTATCATTGGCTCAAATCATGTAAATTAATACCTAAATAATTTTCCCAGTTCATATCTAACGATAGCGATGATTCACTCCTTTCAATCTTGTAATTTTCTCATACAGAAAAACTTGATCTTCATTTTTTATTGCTTCCTGGATTGAACTTTTCCATTCAGTTTACCACATTTCATGGGGAGGAGGGGGAAGTCCCCAGAAGTCTCCAACCTCTCCAGTTTATATGAAGAAGCAGGCAGTCCTGGCCCTCCTCAGAAAAGCACAGCAATACACTTTCAAGCTGGGACTGACTTTTCTTTACAAGATTTACCACACCTGGTGCCAGCAGAGAAATTAACACCAGTGCCGACATCTTTGCTAGCATTCATGGTGCCAGCAGGAAAAAAGATCTTGTCCTATAACTATTCCATTCAGTATTGACTCAAAATGGTGAGTGTTACATTATATTCAGCTAACTCTCCTAGAGGGCTGTGAGTCTCCCACACACCTGTTCAGTCAGTAGTCCTTTTTTTCTAGTACTGCAAAGGTCTAAGCATAAGAATCGGGAACTCCTGGGATCTAAAGCTCTGGCATGGTCTAATAGACAGCCTTGACTAAATCACTTCATCTAAGGGCTTCGATATGCTCTCTGCAAACTGTGAATAAAGTCATCAGTGCTCTAGTAGAATTAATGCTTGAACAACCGATGAAGTCATACAGGGGTTAAATATCTCCAAGCGTTCATTCATGAGTGATCTGTAGTGATCACAGCAGAGGCAGTTTCTGGTTTCTTCTCCTTGGAATCACTCACGTCTCAAGTTCCAGAACGGCTTCACATCTCTTTTGAAAGCAAGACACAGCTGGCAGGAAGATGTTAATTCTTGGGGAAAAAGAGCTCTGTATTGGTGAAGTAAAATACGCAGTCTCACCCGCTGAGTCTTGGTTAGAGAGAAAAGACAATACGGGGGAAGACTGAAAATATGAAACTTTATTCATCATTACCAAGTTCTCACTTGTTAACTGACGAGTTCATACATGAAAGCCTATGCAGAAAGCATTTGACACTGAAAAATCAGATGCTTCTACCATGCAGAATTAGCAAAGATAATGTAGTACAGGAAAAAAAAAAGCTTCTCAGAAGCACTGATATGTCTTAATACAGAGGATAAAAATGCAAACATTAAATGAAAACTGGTAAGTTAAAATCTACTTTCCATAGTCAGCCACTGTGTTATGTCCACAAGCTACAGCTGAGCCGATTAGAACACTTACTGACATTAAGACAATGTAGATTAATACATAGCTGAGGAGTTATTAGCCTAGCAGAACTGAACGCATTACTCGACAATATAACCACAGTCTATTTATAGTAATTCTATTTGTATTAGAAAGATCATGTTTAAAAGTACGTGATTTAATTCACTCTTACATCAACCTTTTCATTTAACCAGCAAATTATTATTTCAAAGCATTTACCACCTATTTTAAATAAATCTGCAAAAAATTTGGGGCTATAATTTGCTTAAATTCCACTTCTTTTTAAATGCATGTTAAACTTTATTTATGAATAATACTACCTAATACTACATAGTCTGTAGTGCCATTTCTGTTCAGATCTCACCATCTGAAGATGATCTGTGATCTCTGCAAGAAACAAGACTTGTTTCAATAGATTTGGAGAGAAATAACAAGGGGGTTTTTTTGCTCGTGGTAAGAAATAATGAAGAACAAAAAAAAAGGTCCAATCCAGTGAGAGGCTGAGGGCCCTCAGTTCCTAATGAAGCCAACGGGAACCGCAAATATTCAGTATCATCTTGTAAGATCTGGCCCTGGGCACTTATCAACATGCTGTGGAAAGTCTCTCTGACTTCAGCAGAGTAAAATTGGAAAGAAAACAATTTTCTTGTACCACTGTCTTGGCTGATTCAATTACCAGTGTCTGATCTTGCAAGGCATCAAGCACCCTCCTGTGAGGTCCTCCACCTCCCACTGAAACCATCAAAGGGAGCCGAGGGTACTCACTGCTGGGCAGGACTGGACCCTGCGAGAGCAGAAAGCCCCACGTAAACACGGCTGGCTCCAGCCAACCATCCCTCGAAACAATCAGACCCTGTTCCTGACGCCAGAGAGACACATTGCTCTGGGACTGTAAGGAAAACGCTCCACGACCAGGGAACATTTGCCGCAGTAACAGAAATAGCTTAAATTTTACTGTATGTCCTCGGGGGGTATTGCAGCAGAGAGGGCTCTCGCCTCGGAAGTCAGGGCACTCTTCTTGCAGCTCCCAAGTCTAAAACGTCATTGGAAAAACGAGTTTAACTACTTTGATTTAGTCCTTCTATCACAGTACGCATCAGAAAAATGTGCACAAATAATCTGTTACAATTCACGGACGCATTTCATAATCTGTTACTCTTCCTCAGCAAAGAGGATGGATGGCACCGCGACACAGCCTGCACTACAGCTGCCTGCCTTTAGCAGCGCTTTGATAGTAGACTTACGTTTCAGTAAAAACACACTATACTAAAATTAAACATATGTTTGCACCATACTTTCAGTCTTGGAGAGAAATGCTGCTAAAGGTGTGACCCGTATCAATGCTCCATTTAATTTCATGAATGAAATTCACGCGTAATGTTGTGTACAACAGTGCCATTAGAAATAACAAGACAACCAACCAACCAACTCAAACTTGAAAACGTTACTAATGTAGTCCCCTAATTAATAATGGTTGTCTAAAGTAAACCAAACCAGTCTCTTTACATCCAGCAAAAGAGCGACCCAAGAGGCGAGACTGAAAGTATGTACGTGAACGCAGCTCAGTGTAGGAGACTGAAAGAGGTTGTCTAGTTTTGCTCTGTAATACTTTGAATATTTTTTACCTTTACATAGTGAATATCTTCCAAGTACAAGGTAACAAGTTTTAGATCCATTTTATGAAATACTTTGGGAGTTTTTGACTATACAGAGTTGTTATTTACCTGTGCTATAAAAGTAAGGTTTAGCATCATAGACAAGAGTATGCCAAATTATAAGCAGAATTAAAAATTGTACATTGTAATTTATCACGAAAAGCCCCCAATGTATTCACTCTTCTTCATTACCTCCCTTTTACCTTGTAAATACTTACTACATATTGGTTTCTACTGTGTTAAACCCCAATAAAGTAAATAAACAGTAATCTCTCAAAAAAGTATTTTTTCATAGCTACTTCAATATCCTTCTATTAGTGCTACCAAAAAAGATAATTTCACAAAACGTAGAGTCCATTCTTAAGTCAACTCTTGAAGACAAAATAGTAGCTACGGTTGCCTAATGTCCATGTATGTTATGTCAGTAAAAGCGTAACACCTTCCCCAAATTTATGTGATTTATTGCTAAACTAAATAGTAACAGCTCATAACACTTCACCGGAGAACATAATTGCTTCATTTTACAGATGAGGAAACTGAGGCCGCAAGGAAAATGACGTACTCAACATCACTTTATAAATCCTTAACTGTGAAGCCTGAAGAGTAACAATCCAGTCATATTATTAAACCATCCTTCTCCAAAATGACAACTGCAGCTGCAAATTTTAACAAGAAACCCAAAGTATGTGGTTTTTCCATCAATACAACTTCATTCTACTACAAAAAGTTTTGCTGGAATGAAAACAGGTAGATTAAAACACCTCTCTAAAAGCCTGATAAAAGTTTAGCCCTTGGTGAGAAGCCCATATATTTTCACGAGGGAAACATTAAATTTTCATGTGAAGAAACTCATTTGTTGAAAAAATTAGACATTCAGGATTTATAATAAAACACAACTTTGGAAAAAATACATACTGGAATCACTTCAAATGCCTCTTCTGCTCCTCACTGTGAAGCATCAATATTTATTTCAAAATCACGATTGATGGCAATGGCAACTTCTAACTCTTTAAAAATTTTTGCAAGGTTATTCCTCTGTTGGAAGCTATCCATCTCTGAGAAGATGAACAGACACCTTGAATTTTCCTTTAGCTTGGCCTTATACCACAACTGGTATTGCATAAGATAATTTGGAAAATTTAAGGTTTTGTTTGGTTTGGATTTCTTTTCCCCCAGAGATCCCTCAGAGATTCTTTTGTAAAAGGAAAGTGAGAGATGTTGTTCTTGGTAAACTCCAGTGACGCAGAGAACCTAAACTGCCTCTGGATTTTCTTTTTGTCATCTCAGGTTGAATTATTATTATTATTTCAAAATACCTAAATCTTTAGTTTCTATTTTTCCTTAAGTGGTATGATGCTAAAAACCCGAAAACACTGGAAATATTTTAGAAACTTTGTTCCAGCTTTGCTGATCAGATTTTGAAACCATTGAAACACACTGAAACAGTATACGAAAATCTCGCAAAGGTTATTAATACAAATTTTAAGTTCCTTTCATTTCCTATTGTCAACCGTTATGCGAATTGTAACGTGACAATCACTACAATAGATATGACAGATAGAAAACTTTTTTAACAGCCAATTCCCAAGTGTTCAAAACGTAGGGAAACAGCAATGTTAGGATTATCCAGTCAATCCAGTGAGACAGTAAGGACTACGAAATTATCTTCTACAAAGCGTACCAAGATGTTTTGTAAAATGCTGACTTAACACCTGCTACGAAACACAATGAAAGTTATTTAGAAAAGCTAACAAAAGCCACTGTATCCTGTATGAGGCACATCTTTTTGTTTATCTGTATTCATATTGCTGACATGAAGCACATGTCATTGTACCTATACATAATTGCATAAATCATGGAAGACTACTACTAACCTTATAATCATGATATTTAAACATTACAGCTGCTTTCTCATTCCCACAATATAATGACTAACTGCCACCACCAAGTGATTATTATCATGAGACTGGGGCAGCAACTGTCACGAATCCAATTCAATAGTGCCTAAAGAGGGCAAAATTCCAGTTTTATTGAAATAATTGTAAATAATCCATGCAAATTAATCTATCTCAGTGGCATGCATGGAGTTAAAAGTACTAAAAGATGCAAAGGAGGACTTCCTGTACAACCAGTGAGTATCAGCCAGAAGGCGACAGCCCAGTGACAGAATGGGGAAAAGTTTCCCTCTCCTTGAAAAAGCGAAGCTGGTCAGTGTAGCCCAGGTTTCTCTGTACACAGGCAAAACTCAAACTCTCCGCATTTACGGACCAGATTCCCAGATGATGGAGATGAAAACCCACCGCATTTTGACAGTGACAGAGCTTAGAGTTCCTCAAAAGAGCTAAACTACAAGAGAGAAATGATGGCAGAAGCATTCTTGAACAAAATCAGAAATACTATTTCCCAGTTCATGACTAAAGTTGTCGCTCTGTAACACTGATCTGAAAACTCTTCCACTCCGAGGACTCTTCCATCAATCGCATTTGAGGACCCGTTTGTCTTTGACAGGGTATAAACTGTTTCTCAGAGTGTCCCCACAGCTACTGAACGCGGATGTCGACTCGGTCTCGGGAGGACGCTGCCCGACGGCGGGAGCTCAGAGGGTGCGCTGACAGAAGCACCCTCGTGTGCTCGCCTTGCTCCTCGATTCCTCCCTGCGTATCAGACACAGCTCGCTGAACACAGCAGGCCCTAAGACTGCCCAAAGATATCCTCGGGTACATCTCTTCATTCCCTTAAGAGTAATCTATTTTTTTTTCCTGGCATATTTTATCAAAACAGTCCACCAGAGAAAGTGATCTCTACCCATAGGAAACTACTTTGGAATGCTAATTTGTCCAACACCTAAGACTCCATCTACTTTCCCGTTATTATTTGTGAGAGCTGACAAAGCACAATGCCGCAGACAAACGGTGCCACGAGACCTGCCATCCTTCTGGAACGCGTGATCTGCATCTACCTCCTTTGTCTCATGGAGTAGTGACCTACTGCAACAAGGATCTTTGAAAGAAAAGCTTATTTATAAATCCATTTCTCTAAGAGCATAGAATTCCAAGAGTCCTGATTCTCCATTTCATTAGTCAGCTTTGCTTATTAATTTCATGGAAAATAAAGCCTATTTTGGTTTAACTTTTTCTCTTTAGGCCCGCTGTAAAGATGTGCTATGTATAATGTTTATCTTTGATCAGACTTATTCAGCAGATAGTAGCCGCTTTTGTTTTTAAAAAGTGACCAGAGAATTGGTTTGCTATCAAGTGCACGGTTAAGACGCCTCACACAGCTCTGTTTTTCTGTACTTCTCTCATTCTCTGCCAACTGGTACCTCAGTCTTATTGGTATCCAATAATAAGCCCGATTACAGCTAGCCCTAGGAGACATGACAAAAAGAGAGTCCTCATCTTGCATTAATTGCTCGTATTGAAACTATGCCACATCTCTCGAAGCTAGATGTTGCTTAGTATCCCTTTGATATGATAATGACATGCTTCTTAGCAGATGAATATGCAAATTAAAAGCAGTAATTTGGTGGCATGCACCTGCTGACACTGCACTACTATGCTTATGTGCTCCTCTGTAACACTGCAGCTACACAAAAGCATCACAGAGGTAAAATTAAATTCTAATGTCGTATATATTAAACAGATGCTTCCACTTTTCTTTGTATATCTACTTTTTACAGAATTTGCTATTGGAATCTCAGTTCTCCCTTCATGCAATTAGTGGACATTTATGTGTCATACACAGAAATGTACTCGGAGCTATTTAAGGGCTCTGTTTTTAAAAGAAATGGTTTACATGAACTGCACTCTCAAAGAGATTTTTTTTTCCCCTTCATAGCAGAGAGGCAGAGGATTTTAATCTTGATGCACAAAAGACCTTCATTCATAAAAGAAATGCATACTTGAGCACGGCAGCTTGCAACAGAAAATTTCTGCGGTAAAGATACTGCAGAGTATACAGTTATCCAAACTTTCTGATACCGATTATCAACATTTTCCGATAGGTTTGGTGAATAAACTGTGTGTGTTAATCACGCACAGCCAGTTTATGCCCTCAGGTACACACCTAAAGCTCTTTTATATGCGATTAAGGTGTTGAAGGTGAAAGTAGGACTTGGTTCCAAATTGCCAAGCCACTCAGAATCACAGTTAAGCTGAAGGTGCCAACAGCCAAGCTCCAGGAGCGCGTGGCCAACGACGCCGGACTGTCCCCGCTGCTGCTGACCCCGCTGCCAGCTGGAAATGCCCCTTCCCTGGGGAGGTACCAAGTGACCCATTGGAGCGACTCGTAAGGACACAAATTATCATTTCCAGACTCATTAAGATCTAAATATTCTGATGTTCTCAGGCTCAGTGAAGTTTCTTTTAAAAAAGTAGGCAACTGAAGGAATTGAACTGATATTTCATAGGACTGTAAGAGATTAGAGGAGATTAAGGAAAATTCTTCTTATTTGTGAATTTATATAATTTAGGAAATACTTGTGCATTTTCCAAAAAAAAGAAAAGAAACAGGTAACCAAGTTCCATAAACTAGGTAACTTTGGTTTCCAGAGGTTTCTTAGCTCTTAATTGGGCACTTCCACAGCTGAAGGTCTAAATTCCTCCACAGCTCCCTGGATCGGATGTAGGGGGTGAGCCTGTACCTGTCTGTGGGCAGCCCGTATCTCATGGCTGTCGTTCACTCCACGCCACGCAGTGGCCTTTAGGATGTGGGAACGAACGCTCCCTCTGCCTCTCTGAGAGCTGTACCAGAGAGCAGATGCTCTTTCTCCTGGTCATATTACCTTGCCAAAACGAAAGGATTTGTTAATGGCAAAGCATGTGAACTATTAAATGTCAGTATAGTTCAACCCCCTTCATCCACGTCCAGACTTTACTCCCACCTATTTTACTACCCAGCTTGCAATGCGCTTGTTGCCAATGTAAAATAATTTATAATTAAAAAAATAAATATCTTAACTTGATCCCTACTGTCAGCATACACGAATTCTGTTTTAAGCCACCCTTGCGCATAAACCACACATATTAGTTTCTTTTTGAATATGACTGCAAGAAGGACTCTAAATACGAGGAATTTAAACACGAAGAAATGGACTGTTTGAATTTCATACACTAAATGACAAAGAGTTACAAAGTTTTTTTACACACATAAGAATGATGGAAATAGGGCTGGCCCTACTGGAGCTCTGTGTCAGTACGTGGTTAATCACTGGGTTGAGGGGTTCCTCCCTCCACACCTCACCAGAGGACGGTGATGGAAGCTGATGCAACTGCCTATCGATGGTGAAGACTAGAACGGGACAAGCTCACTTCAAGTAACGCAGTTCATAGAGAAATACAAATGACTTACAAGAATAAAGGAATTTATGTTAAAATAAATTAAAAATATATATGCGTTAAAATATTTAAAAGAAAGAGGCGAGTTACTTCTTTCTTTATAATTTTGCGAGTGTTATATGGTACAGCCTTACATACACTATGTCGGGGGCTTTCTGCTGCTGCCCGTAGTATAAGACAACTGCACTACCCTGTCTAATCATTATTGCTGACCATCATGTTTCTTTGCTATCCATGCATAATTTTCTCTGGTTTTATTTCCAAGGTTCTCTCTCCCAATGAATATTCATTAATGAATCATCTTTCTCACTGTATTGAAATTACCATTTTTTCAGCAAAATTTCATTCTTCTCGCGTTTTATTTAGATCTGCAGCATATCTACATACTGCATTCTTACTGGTTCATTCTACCTCCAGTCTTAATTTTCTTTGACAAGACCATTGACTTTTACCTCATCTTAAAATAACACTGACGTACTTCTTCAGGGTCTTTAAGGAAATTCCACTTTGTTCAAACAGTCTGTAGTCTCTAACACCGTTTCCTTAGTGTGTTAGTAATAGTAATTTTTTGTTTATCAGTTTTCAGTCACATGAAATTGTCCAGATCATTAAATTCAGAAGAGTAAATTCTATGACTAAACGTTCCCTGCATAAAATCTTGTGTCACTCATCAGTTCTGTAACTCCAACTTTTCATTCCCATTAAAGTAGTATCATTTTACCAAAGCTGAATGGGTTTTGTCTCAAAGAAGGAAAAAACAGGGAAAAAATGGCATTTAGACACAGACAATCAATTAAAAAAGAAAAATAGGAAAAGTCTCTGAAGGTTCTGCAGTTTTCACCTGTGGCCTTAGTCTTTTTTCCAGTGATGGTCCTTTATCGTTTTCTAAAATTTATTTACACCAATCCTTCTATTCTGTTCTCTGTCACCAGAGATGTGTAAAAAGCGGTTCATATACATACACACACATGCATGTGTATATATACATTCTCACAGTAATTATGTGGCTGTAGTTATTTCTTACTCTTTTCAGTATGTGGATCTATTTTGTCCAGAAGACGTTATTGAATTCTAATATAGCATTACTCCTTACTTCCCAAATACCCACTTGTATTCTTAAAAGACTAGAATTTGTATCCTTTAACATATTTATAATTCCATTTCTAAAGCACACAGCATTTCCTCAGCAGCAGGGGGCATTAGAATTAACGGAAACAATAACTAAACCAAATACATCCTTATTGCCAAGGAAAGGCTTCACTAAAACACTGAATTTACAGCTACCCATTCAGCACCATTAGAGCACAGGCATGAGGGCAGGATCCTCATCCCTAAAGCTTCAGAAATCATTCATGAAAACACTCCTTGTGGATACATCACTTGAAGTAGAATCTCCCCTACACAGAGCTTTTAAAGCTGCTCCGGGAGGTTTAAGTTTGGATCGACTGGCACCCAAGGGGAAGCGATCCTCAGAATCAAGAGTCTTCATGCTGGTAATTTGTCAGCAAAAGCAAGATCTAGTAGCAGCATGGCTCAGGGAATCTCTCAGGAGAAACAATGAGGAAAGACATGACTGTAACAGACCTGGGACACGATCACGTACAGTACCAAGTTCGTTATTAAATAAAAGCCAATGCTAGGCTCAAGCAGCTATGGCTGAAGCCCTTTGGAGCGCTGTTGTAAAAGCTATAAAATTCTCCGAGACCTGAATCATATCCTATTGCAACAGGGTCAGGGTTCCAAGATAAAATACAAAGCAGCGTAACAGTGAATCTCAGAGTCAAAGAGGCACGCATGTCTTGCCACACTCAAGCATGAGGCTGGCAAGCATCATAACATACATAAAAATAAAGAAAAAGACACTTTTCTTTCCCGCAGCCACCCAACAGCCTCAGGTGAACTAACAAAATCTTTTATTTAGAATCAGATCAGAACACTTCCTTAGGTATGTTACTTTGAAGAGGTACCACACGATATTTATAATTCCCCCCGGCTCGCCTATAGGGGCAAAGTACACGATTTCATATGCCTGGAGACAGTTGCGCAGGGTAACCATGGGCTCCTTTCAGCCAGTGACGGAATTTCACATTGAGCAAGAGTAACTTCAAAATATTCACATGACTGGAGTAGAAACAGCTTATGTTACTCAAGAAATCAATCTTAAGAGACTAAGAGCCTCGCAATGTAATAACACTACTTGGTTTCAGCCCCTTATCTGTAGATCTTTTTTGCAGTAAAATGAAAACAGTAAGAATGTCAGATTGCCATTATCTGTCAGGAATTTGAGCAGGAAAACAAAACAGGTTTAGCGCAATGATGAACAGTTGTGACAAATCATCAGCATTTTCTCTAGATCCTCATCTCAAAGCAGTTTCATATTTCATCTTCAGACTCTGCGTTCCCTCTTACCCGAAGCGAAAAAATTATCCAGTATTTTACACTATGTTACATTTACACAATTTACGTCGCACCTCTCAAGGAGTGAAAGAGTTTCACCTTTTTTTGTACACCGAATTCTGACCCCGGTCAAAGTCTTTGGTTCAAAGCAATTCATATTAGCAATTATCAATGATTTCTTTTACAGTAACGCTCAAGGCTTCAACCGCGTTATGCTACTGTTGACCTGCAAGCGCACAAGGCCCTTTACAACAGGCCTGTTGTAAAGTCCAGCTGTCCGAAATCTGAGCACCAGAGGGGCCGCCTACCATTTAATGGAAGAAAGAGCAGGGGTATAGCTTGACTTTTACCTAGTAAGAAATCAGATTTAAGGGGTTTTAAATAAATGTTCACTGAGGTTTTTTCATGTAATTTTACTCTCCATTGACAGGAAATTGCTTAAAGAAAAGCATTTACCTCTAAATCTTTTGTTGCCATAAATAACATTCTGGTGGGATTTGGGGGCTTCTGGCTCCCATGAATCCTTCAGTGTTTTAGCCAATAGTCCTCACTGCAGTGCAATCAAACGGTTGCAAATAACTCCCTTAAAAGCAGAGAAGTCCACGTGCCTGCACTGCATACTGTGATCAGGCATTCCTTATTTCTCCCACTCCTTGCCCGAGATGTGCGGAAAGGTCACAGTCTGAACAATATCTTCTCAGTCAGCCCAGGAGTTTAGGGGCTGGGCTTCAGAAGAAAGACCTACAGGGCATAATTGGGAACCCTGGTCCCCCTGCCAAAGAGCTTTGGGGAAAATATGACAAAAGTAACTTTTTTCTGTACTTACAAAGCAGAAGAAACCACCGATACTCTCCACTGCTTGACGAGGAGCATTGATCTCACCCAGTGAATAATGTTGCTCAATTCATTTCTGAACTTCCCTTCTCGGAAACAGTACAGAATATGGTTTTTCTTATTCTCATACTTCAGCAAACCCAACACTGCCCAAACTGTTTTCACAAGGAATTCGCTCATTTATCGGCTTATGTATATCTAACACAGTTCTGAATGCAAAACATTCTAAAATGCCACGTTAAAACTTTCATCGAGCAAAACACAGAAAACCTGCTGCATTTACGCTTTTGCAGCATACACGTATCCTCTTTTTTACAATGGATTTAAGCCATAAGTATATCTATTAAAGCAAAGGAGTTTCTTTTATGTAAAACATGTTTAAGTGAGAGAAGAATTCAGGCCTCACGCTTTTATTTTTGCAGCATAAAAACTGAACAACATTTCCCCACGTCACACAAAGAGGACGTGCATTTGTCATGTAAACATATGTAACGCCATTCTGGGTGCAGATCCCTTGATTTAGAAATATTAGTATCTTAGTAAGTAACCATACTGATGGAGAGAAAGTTTATAATGGTGAAACACAGTGCATTAATACCATTAAACATCAATTAATGTAAATAGCTTAGTCTCAGAGCTGTCACTGAATAACTGAATGCACAATGACACACTGTTACTAATTCACTGTCAGTAGAAAGCTGTGTACAAATAATCCTTTAGGCTATTTCTTACTGAAAAAATGAGAGTAAAAACTGTGTGACCACTCAGTTGACAGCAGAGTGTTTGTCCAACATTATGTCAGATTCTGTTATTCATCTTTCCTTTCTCTTTTTTTTTGGCACCCTCTGCTCAAACTAATTGCTGGTGGTTCCAGTGAAATATCATAGCCTTGTGATTTCTTGTCAGCTTTACTGACCTCTTTTTAGCTTTGAGTTTCACATTTTAAAGAGGAAAAATTAGACAAACATACTT
Source organism: Chroicocephalus ridibundus (assembly GCF_963924245.1). Lineage (NCBI taxonomy): Eukaryota > Metazoa > Chordata > Aves > Charadriiformes > Laridae > Chroicocephalus > Chroicocephalus ridibundus. The sequence continues at coordinate 74,784,318 of NC_086289.1, read as the reverse complement.
CACAGTTTAGCCCACCCACATATCCCTGCGCCAACAATTCTTCGAGTGTGTGGGTTCACCACACATGAGCTCCACCTGACTGATTTTTACCTGGTGCGTGACCTTCAATTGAAAATTCCAACAGCATGCAACTTGTCTTTGGCAAATGAATTGTAAGTACGCCAGCTGCCAGATGTCTTCATTTTAAAACACCTTCAAAACTGCTTTCTGGCATTGATCCACAGGCAAAACAAGCTAAGCTGTAGCTGTAATTTCTATTCTGTGTGCAAAAAGGGGAGGAAACATAAGATGTGTTGCTTTACATCTCTACGAACGGTACAAGGCAGAGGGAAAAAAAAATAACAACAACTACTCATTACTGATGCGCCGCGTATTTTCGGGAAGAGTTTTTCCAGTACACAGAGCATATCCAAAATTTACATAAATATTCACCCTAATGAAATACTCATTTGAAGTAACATAGTTCTGAACAAAGGGATTCCCTCTGTACCATGAAAATTAACGTCTGTGCCTCCAAATGTGGACTAGCCAACCCATTTTGCCTAAGGTTTCGAAAAACTCCTTGGCAAAGGCATTGGAAGGTAGAGATCTTAATTAAATCTGTGCACAAGACCTGGGATCACATGTTTTCAATTACTTTTGTTCTATTCTGTTTTTCTGGCCATTTTTTTCCCTTGAGAATCTGAAATTCATCCCAGGGACACCACAAGTTTCAGTGCTATTAGCAGATCTTTAGAACAAATCCGCACATATTTGTGTTTTACTTGGCACCATAACAAAGTCCTCCTCCTGTCATGAAAAATGGCAGTTTCCAGTCACTTTCCTTTGAATACTTAGATTCACCATATTCCATGTGTTGGAGCACTCACGCAACCCCAGAGCCCAAAATGATTCAGAGTCACTCCTTCGAGTGCCAACCCCCCCGCCCCGCTCTCTACATACATAACCCTCTACTTTCTGCCATCGGACTATTAACTACCAGCTCATCGATCAGCCGCCCAGTCACACACACACACACACATATATATATAGGCAGTTAGCTTAGAAATTATACGTATACTTTCATTCTCTACTATATTTACACAGCTATAATTCCATATATTGCCACAAGCAGAAAAGGCAAGCCAAAAAGCAACCGTGTAAAGATATTCCAGAAGAGTTACACTTGGAAAGTGATGCTTTTTATGGTATTTTACAGCACTAACTGCCACATTTACCCACCTGCTTTTTAAGGAGCCCGGTATACACGAGGGTGCTGGGCCCTGATGGGCAGCGTATAGAAAACTGCTTTGAGACGTACAACAGGGATCTGCCATCTACAGCTGTGGCATGTGCAGAAACACAATCAGAAGTGGTGTAGGAATCCCATGTCCTGTGAAGTGCGGGACAACTTACAGTAACTAGTTTGAGCTTTGTAGTCCATATACGCACCCTACTGTGTTTCTTGAGCTCCAAGCAAAGGTGACCGTGCCTGGTGACAGTAACAGAGCAAACGCTCTCTGTCAGAACTCATATTTCCTACAGTGGCATAAAAAGGACCGAACACATCTGTCATGCTTGAGTTTTCCTTCAGTCATGAAGCTACAGATATGCCAAACTAAAAAAAAACACCCCCCCCAAAAAAAAAAAAACCAAAAGAAAACAATCCCAAACCCGAGAGGGCAGGCTGTGGAATTTTGTGGGCATTACACCTTGAAACACTCCAGCTACTGCAGAGTAATAAACTTCTCTTTCACAGTTGAATGATCTACTGAATGCACATATTATGTATGATGATCCCAAAGCAACACCTAATCCATTTGATTACTTTTTTATTGAACATAATATTCAAACCGAAGCCTACAGACAGTGTCTAATACCTCAGAATAAACCACAGCTTTTCAGAGCGACCGCCTGAACCACACGGCGCTGCTGGGAACCAAAACTACCTTATGCATGAAGAATCCAAAATAACACGTGCCAATTATTATCTACCTTTTCAAACAATCAAAAAATACAGACAGATCAAGAAGTGGCTGAATAGGTATTTTCAGTCCAGCTGTTTACTGACATTAAAAAAAAAAAAAGAAAACCTGCCCTGATCTTTTATTTTAAGTTTCAGAAGTAGCTGTTTTGCAGTCATCAGAGTCTGAAATAGTGTTTTGTGATAGTTTCCCACTTACGCACACAAGGTGAGTGTCCCTCGGCCTTTCTGTCCAGCTGTTCTGAAGGATGAGCAGACAGATACTCTAGAGTGGGAACTGGTACCCATTTATTGTATTTACGCACTGTTTTGCCCAAGGTTTACTGTTCTGCTATGAATATCTGCAGGTCTTTGAACTGGCAGCAATTCCATACTACTACAATATCAGTTACTTCTTCTAAGATGCAGAAAAAAATATTTTGAAGTCCAGGTGGTGTTTTTGATGACCAGCATTGCCATCTTGAACAGCTTCTGGATGAACGAACTTGTATTTCACTAAATCCAAGCTGCATTGCCATGCTCCCTTCTCTTCAGAATTTGGAAAAAAAAAACCCTCTTTCCTGATTCAGATGAGAAACCTCTCGCTTCAATACTCAAAGCGAGGGGACTCCTTACCATAACAGACCCATGTCTTCAGGGTGTGAAATGCATCATTTGTTTGGAAGTCAAGCAACTCCACCAATTCAGATGGGAGGTTCTACAGAAGTTCATTTTCCACTCCCTGGGAAGATGCGAACGGTTGCAGGTGAAATGAGAACTGCATGCCCACAGCTGCTAACGTCTAAGGGAGAGCCACTTCAGTTGCTTCGAGAAGTGCCACGCAAACTGGTCTTGACTACCATCTGAGACTGTGAAAGTGAAGTCCCCTACAATTAAATGACACCTTGTCTGTGAAGTGACGACCTTCTCATAGACTTGATAACAGGTCATCCCAAACTGCAAGCCTTCTAAAGAACATGTGCTATACAAGTGGTTTTGCTCCCTTCCCACTTACTCTGCCAGACTTGCTTTTTTTTTTTATAGTTACTACTAGAACAAACAGGATCAGGCAGATGTCAGTGCTTTTGGTGCTTCTTGTCATCTCATTTAAGGTGGTGGCCGACGTTACCTGGCCAACTGCAGTCCCTACAACTGTGCCCATAACTACTGCCTCTATCATCAAACTCACTTTCTCCTGGAAGTAGAATAGAGAAGGTCCCCTGCGGCTTATGCTGCCCTCTTTGACTTACACAGAGAGACAGCCCAGAGAAAATCCTGGAATTCCTGTGGATATTACGGGTTACCTGAAGAAACCATTGTTTTATTTAGGGAGAGGATAGCTGGCAGAAACCTTCAGTACTAGTCTGGCCTTCACACTTTCTTCACCCTCCTGTTGTCCAACCTCAAGTCCCCCGACAAAAGCAGGTTCATCTATGATTATGCCACTCCTGACAGATATTTGCCTGACCTGTTATAAGACTTGTAATGATGGTGACTTCATAAATCTCCAGGTAAACTATTTCAGTGACTTTCCATCCTAACTGCTAGAAATATCCTCTTTCTTTCTAACCAAGAATCTTTATTGCTGTAATTTAAGTCTATTATTTCTTATCCTTGGTCTTGTCAGCGACAAGCAGCACAGAACAACTGGTTCACAACTTGCTGAATATAATCCAGAATATTGTTTTTCTCCCAGTGGCATGGTATCATTCCGTTTGCAATCCAGCATGGCCACCACCCTCATTTTCTGAAAAGCTTCTTTCTAACCTTAAGAAAAAAATATTGAAATCCATGATATACTGATGCAATCTGACATCCTCGAGCCTGCCACGGTGTCCAATGAAAAGCTGAATACTAAGATGTGACACACGAGGAAAATGGATGATTGGGTGTGCTGAACCCCACCTATTTTCTGAGATTACTAAGGAGACCGGGACACATGAGAATGGCTTTTTCCAGACATGATTTCAGTGCCAAAAGAAGGACATCCAATACAAAAGACAATTTTGTGTCACTATCCGCTGACACTAGCCGCAATTCAGGTTCTCGCAGGATAAGTTTGCTCGTGCCACAAGCCACCATGGTGCCACCAGTTTTGAACACTTGAAAACATGATGAATGATTCTTTTTCTCTCGGCACACCACAGCAGCTTTGGTAATCAGAGACGATTTAAACTGGATCATATACAGTAGTATAACAGTAAACTATGAATGATGATTGAACCCCAGAAAATCCAATAATTGATTTTAAAGCCACACATAATTCAGAGCAGGAGGAAAGGTCACCTCGTATTTCTTCCAGCCTGTTACTTGCATTCAAGGCATAGCACCTCTCTGAATTCCTAAAGTTTCAGTTTTAGAGTTTAGTACAAGAGACGTTCCGGCCTGTTGCTAGGTAAGTTGCTCTGATGGCTAATTACTCTCAGCGTTAAAAATTGGTATCTCGGTTCCAGACTGAATATGGCCAGCGTTAGGGTCCGTCCCCTGGACCCTGTTATGCCTTTTGCCTAGATTAAAGGGCTGCCTACTGTCACAAACCTCTTCTTCCGAAAGCAGCTATCGAAACCCAGTGTGCTGAAGCAGTGAGCTTTAGTCGGGACTTGAACACCTCTACGTAACCACAGCGAGTGCCAAAGCTATCAACACTTAACGTGCGGACGCGCAGAGGCAGAGCAGCAAGAGGAGTAAAACTACACTCAGAAGTCAGTGTTATTGTGCATCTCCCAAAGAAGCATAAAACAAGAGTACAACATAAACAGCTTAGAAACTCTGAATTATGTTTTCCCATTTCTTCTCTACCCCTGTATCTGAAAGGTCACCTTATGTCTAAATCAGATTCAAAATTAATTCTTAGCAGAAAAGTTGAATTACTAAATGCTACTTGCAGAGGCAAAAAAAACCCTTGACAACAGTTTCTCACAGGATGTAGCAAGTGCAGAGCTCTTGTTTGTGTGAAGTATTACATTAAATAGCAATAAAAATCATAAATTGTAAACCACATTGTATTATCTCCTCTACCTGAATTGTGAAGCTCCCCTACGAAAAAATTTAACAATCTATTCCTATTTCATACCTTTCTGAACAGAAAAGCCAGGATGCTAAGAAGTTACACAAAAGAATTTCAGAAGTAAAATACTGTCCTGCTAAGAGCAAATAAAATTTTTTCTTAATAATTATATGTCCAGGTGTACTTGTTTTTCTCACCTGTCCCTCTAGGCATTGCATCCTGGAAGCGCCTCAAATATCCAATGTGATTTTTGTGTTAAAAAACCAAATCTTCCAACTTCGAAAACACTGGGATTTTCTACACCATTTATTCCCAAACTGATACTCCAGAGAAAGTATCATAACAAAAAGATACAAAAGCATAAGAGGATGTAACAAAATCAGTGATCTAATTTCAGAGAAGGCCACGGAGGTAGTCTGGTTTACTCCTTTAAATGACTAAAATCTCACAGATCGTTGCAGTTTAAATGAACAAATGCTGCAGTACGGCTTTTGTAGAATACAGACAGTTGTTTCAGAAATTACCTTTTGGCTTATATTCAAATTATATTTGAAAATATTAATACATGTTACGAAGCCTAATTTGTATAACAAAACCCACCAGCCTACTCTGTCAGCAGCAGCCTTACAGGAATATCTCCGCAAACTGATCTGGAAGTTCTATACATCGTGGCTCAGCCAAGATCTAACGCAAGCAAATCCAGCTCTAACAAGAACCAGGCGCAACTTAGTCAACAGTACACCAAAATATTTAACGTACTTGTTTTTCCGTGCCACTTATTGTTCCTCACCACTGCCTGTCTATGAGAGCTTGAGAACGGCCAAGGACCGTACATTGCGACATCAGGAAAATACAAACCTCATTATTCTTGACTTCTAATTTTTTTCTTACAAAAATATTAAAGTATTATTTATTATAACTGTTACAAAAATATATTCCAAAACACTCCACGGTTATGTTCCAAGTTTGTCTCCTGGTCTTTCTCTGACACAAAAAGACGTCATATTTTGCCACATTCATTTCACGTGCCACTTCGTTCCAGCCCTTTTCCTTTTTCACTGCCACCCCCACCATGGATGGAGTCCTGCATCCCTGTATTTTTCCTGCAGCAAGTCTGCAGTCAACACCGAATTTTTACAGTCTGTTTATCTGCCAGGTGAGTGATACAAGTAATCCGTTTTCCAATAGATAAATTACATTTCTAAGATAAATAGCTAGGTTGCACTTGGAGAAAACACACCACTTAGTATACTAACTTCTCCAAGATAATAATACACGCTTTATTAAAACTGTAAATAAAACGATAGCCCTAAAAGCTGAGTTTGGACCTTTGTCTATTAATGCTTTCTCATAGCTTACTGGTGAAGATGGTCAACCAAAGCAAAACTTCTGTCATGATCTATTAATAGAGAATAAGGATTAATGAAGGATTATGTCATAATGAGTCTGCCTGCAGAGTTGCTTCAGTTCTTGTCCTTTACTGCCAAAATACAGTTCTCATTTCCAACAAACAAAGTCTATCTGAGAGAAAGCACAGAGCCCCTTTAGAACTGGAAAGTCCTGTGCATAATAATGAATGACGAACTCTTCTTTTGCCAAAGCGCTTCGGCACTTTCCATGTCAGAGGTCAGAGCAGTGATTCAGAGGGGGCCTGATCCTTATCTAAGCTTTTGCAGCAAAATTAGAATGCGCCGGAGCCTTATTAAAGAAATGTTTGTTCCGCCATCAATGAAATGAAAAGAAAGCGGTACAAGGCAGTTTTGCAAATCACAGCAATAAACTGCTCGAGTTAACTGCTTTATTACAAATATTTAATTATTCTCTATGTTAAAGATCCTGCATTTGTAAAGACAAAATTATTAGTATACTCGATAACCTACTTGGATTTGCATGAGTCTGAGAGGATATTTTATCAAATGGATTAACATTAGTAGCCGTCATGTTGAAAATGTAAAAAAAAAAAATAAAAAAAATCAATTTAATTCACACATCTGCAGAAACTACTTCAGCTCCAGGAACATGAACACTAAAAACAAAACAGGATTTTTCCTAAATAAATTATTTGAATATTTGTTAATATTTAGACACAAAGGTCCCTACATATTCTCAATAGATACTGCATGAACAGAATTTATGTACATAATAAAGTTGGTCATACTCTGCCCAGCTATTGCACTAATATACACAGCTACTGCAGTAATTATCTGTCTGATAAAGAAATAATTTTTCTCTATTAAAGTTTTAGCTGCTAAACTCTTAAGGGTTGAATTTAACTATGCTGGACAAAATCTGTCAACGCAATACACTTTTCTTTAAAACGTTTAAAGCAATATGGAAGGCTCTTTTTTAACATACAATAGTGATTTAAATAATTAATTAGAAGTCAGGTAACACTAAGAAAAAATGAATGAAAAAATGAGACCATTACATTAGTCACTGGAAAGAGAAAGGCCAAATTCAAATTTGATTTGTTTGTTCGACTCGCTGCAGCAAAACAATAAAAAAAAGGTAAATAAAGATATACCTGATCTAAGTTAAATTTCAAATAGAATGTAACCAGAGGGTATATTAGGATTGAAAAGCAGAATGCTAATCTCTAAAATTAGAAAATTGATCAACTGGGATATGCATCAGAGAGATTCATCAAAGCCTTGCAACAGCCTATCTCCATTTACTGTTTAGATACAGCTAATCTACATCATTAAATTGACCATTCAGTAACCGAAAATCTGCCATGTAGGTCCCGACTTTTCAGAGAGGCTTTTAAATATGTATTCGGTAACTACAAAGTACTGAATATATTTTCAGTCTTTTTATACTAAGATTTACAACTAATGACCTTAAGCAATGTCATGCATGTAAAACAAAATTATGAGACCACCCTGGTTTGAGCAGAATTAAGGTATAGAATCATACTTCATTCTCATTCAAATGTAGTAGGATAGAACAAAAAAAAATCCATAGTAATATAGCTAAACCTATTTCATAGTTTTACTTTGTAAAACATGCCTCTTCACTTGTATTTTGCTATTACAGGCTCAATATAAGTAGACAATTATCTAAGCTTAATGCCAAGACCGATAATGCATTGAGCACATGCAAAATCCTTGTGCAACATCAACTGCAGCCCGCAGGGATGAAACATTTATCAGTTGCTCCTTAGGGCACTAGTGGTTTGAAAATTTGGCTGCCCACGCCGACATTTAGTGAAATCGTAGTTTTAGCTCCATTCAGAGCCCGGTACGAGGATGACTCGGCTGGCAATCTGCCTCCCCGTCCCCACACGCACGGCGGGCCACTTTCTGTCCCACCACTTCCCATGAAAGAAGGCCTTTTACTTAACTGCAGTCGCTGGCACAGTGCCCCTTTCATGGACCAAACTAACCGTCATCTTGGATGTAACAAATTAGTACATTCTCAGAATAATAATAAGTATGGACATGAAAACACTATTGTTTTTACTTGGAAATGAAGTAACTACATTTTAGCCGGGTGACTTTTTCAGTTCAGCACCACAGGCAAAAATAAATCTTATAAAAAGAATGGACAATTGCAGGAGAGATGAGACACAGGCTTTTGCTGTGGGTTCAGAAGTGAGAGAGCTGCTTCTCACACGGCCTGAAGAATATACTGTAAAATAAAATTTTGACTATCCGACAATCGGCTCCTTAGAACAAGAATTGCTGTAGGGTTTTGCTTCTTGATCTACAGCTAGAGATAGCTGGAGATGTTTTTTCCTGTAAAGTACAGAAATGCTTAAGTAAGCTGTATTATGAAATATTTTACAAAACACATTGAAAACATCAAATACAGAGTAACGCAAGAGCTAGACTCAAGCTAAGCATGGAAGCACAACTGTGTATTTTCCAACTGTAAAACACAAACTTAGTTAATGTGAAAGATATCTTTAACTAACAATGCATATTTCCAAAGCACTGCATACTTGCCCTTTTATCCGGACACTGTGATTATAATAAAAATTCATTTTTTCCTCAAGCTGTGCACATTTCATTGCGCATCAGATCTTTTAAAAACAGTATCCCAGAACACATTTTATAATGCCATTTTAAACCGCTGAGAAAAGTAAATTCTCTAGCACAGACGTCCTAGGCCAAGTTCTCTGAAAAGTACAGATAATTAAAACTTTCCTGTATCATAGTCCAATACGGTAAGAGCTTTCTTGCCAAACCACGATATGGAACATTAACAGGGATTTGAATAACAAGCGCAGCCTTTACTGTGTAACTCCTTAGCAGCAGATAAGACTAAATTAGTGTGAAGTGCCGACAAGTATGAAAGATTAAAACAAATATTTCTTGTAAATACGCTAAATATACTTCCATTTTATGCCACGTTCAGTCTGTGAAGCAAGAAATCCAATATATATCACATATATTTAAAAAATACTCAGTTTGAGACAGTTTAAATAATTCAAGGTATTTTATGTAAAAATGTAACAATTTTACTAAACTTTCTGGTTCAAATGAGTCCAAGAATATCTCATTATAAATGGAGACAGTCCTGAAAAAGCAATCAAGCATGACTAAAAAGATCACTCTTTTACACAAAAAAATAGCCTTCTTATTTTACCCTTTGTTGGAAAGACATTTGGCCAGCCACAGGGGAAATACATAATCTACTTTTATATTCAAATAATATATTTCAAAATTCTATGCATACAAGGACCTTAAAACAATTCTGGGTGGAATATATAAGACACGGGTTTATGTGATCCTAATAACTGAATTGCTGACAGGGGCTGACAATTACTTGGGGGGGTTTATTTGTTGGGTTTCTGTTGCTCTAAAGCCTGTGTACAAGTATTTTTTCTATTAGTTATTTCTAATGTGACTTTGAAGGAAAATACCGATGGAAAGACATTGCAATAAAATACGTAGGGAGATCCTGGCTAGAAAAATAGAAGCGTTATGTATGAGGAGTATGCACGTTTTCGGGGGGATGCTGATTGTTACAGCTACCTTAATTCTGAAGCTTAATTATGATCAAAAGGAGCATTCCACCACAAACGTCGCATGCGAAAAGTACATCTTTTTATTTAAAACACACAAACCTCACTATTAGCGTATCCTTTTATTTTTTATGTTCATAAAAGATATTAAAACAAAGAGTATTGATTGTGATTTGCTTTCAGAATCTGAAGGACTAATGCATCAGTATCTTAATTTTTAAGGGTACTAATACGTCAGTGGTTCTGGAGGAAAATTGCTTTTCAAGGCAATGCTGCCAGGGTAAGAGTCAGGGAGGAGAGATGCAATTGATGTTTTTCATTTTACTTTAAACAAGACGAGAGTTATTCAGCTTCTCAATACCCAGGATTATGAAGATCAGAGTGCTATACACCCCAGAAGAGGAGAAGCTTAGAGCAATTATAGTTCCCTTCTAAGTACTGCAGCTCTCACTGTTGGTTTGCAGCAAATAAGCAGTCTACACGCACCTCTCTTGCTTCCTAACTGCGTGAGGCTCCTGCTCCTAAAACCCACAAACATAAAAAAGGAGCAGGGAATTCAGTTAATATAACATTACTATTCTCAGCCCTGAATTTTATCCCTCGTGAAGCGCTGAAGTTTTCTTGTGTTAGCCGGATAATGTTCCCCACTTATGCCTTTGCCGAGAACTAGTGGAGTTCCAGTGTGAGGGCAAAGGAACGGGGAGTGAAATGTCAGCGACTCGCACATTCACAGCTTCCTCCGGGCCCCTTCAGCTCGTACGGCAGAGCAGGGGGAATATTTGCACTAACTACACATTTCAGTACAAAGAACCCAATTCAGAGAAAAAATAATCTCATACCATTTATGGCGACTGTGCACTTTACAAAATACAATTATAAATGGTTTATTCATTCACAGGGAAGAGCCTCTGTGAGTGCTGCGCAAGCGACCTGCCCCTCGCTGGGTCTGATGAGCCTCATCCAAAGCCCGACGAGGGCAAGGAAGGAACTTGGGTCGACTTCAGCCCTTGGGCTCGTCTGCTTCACAAGTGTTTTGCAGTTAAAAACTAAGAACTGTGTGACCAAGTTGGAAGACGTGCTGTAGAGTCGGATGTAAAAACTGTTACTAAGATTTAAACACCTGAGCTGAAGTCGCACATGGCAGCACTGGCTGGACTTACGGGTTAGCATGAAGATTAAGTTGATTGAAAATGATTCTTAGACATTTTACAATTAAGTAGTACTTTTAAAACAGCAACTACTGGTTTAGGAAGACAACAACTTTGTCTGGATCTTACTTATACGTACAAAGTGCCATATTTATTGTTCGTTCTTTCTCCAGCCATGCATCCAACAAGCACTAAAAAATTCTCACAAACACTCCAAAAAAAGCAAACTGATATAGCTGTACGTCCACAGCAGTTAATAGCACAGGCAGCTAATTAATTATGTACTTATGTGTGCAACTAGCTATTCATGCAAATTATACAAGCAGTTGAGCGCGCACACAAATGCTTAATTGCCCAATGTGCTAAAAGTCTTACCCAAAGTAAAAAAAGTCACATCTAACAATTAATTTGAGCTTATATATCCTCGGGACCTATAGATGGGATTGCGCCTCTCACGCGTGAATGACGTGCCTACAAGCCATATGCATGACAACCTCAACTTTTACATTATCCCACATAAACAATATCAAAGAAACAAGTTTTCATACAAACCCAGCAAAACTGATTTTTATCATAATCAAAGGATTATGATACCCACATTTTATGTCCTAAGTACCATTTGAAGACTTAAGATGCAGGTGCATTAAAGGCAAAAAGATGTGAGGGAAAAGAAAATTAAAATATATTTCTTCCATTATGTAACACTGTGGCTCTTGCTCCTCGCCGCTATTTCACTCGTACGTTAGAAGTGCAATAAAAGGGTGCTGTATGAAACCCCGCATAATTTTTCTCTGATTATGCCACCAACTTTTCAAAGGGTTAACGGGAAAAGCTGCTCCTTGTGCCCCCTCCTGGCTGCAGCCCCACGGCAGCCTCCAACCAGGGGCAAGGGCGGCACAAACCATCACCTGCCCTCTCTTTGTTGAGCATCGCTATTTTAAATGCCCTCACAATAACATGAAACCAAATTATTTTCAGGCCAAATATTAGGATCTTCAAGGCTTCAAAAGGAATGCATTAAAATAAAGATAACTGGAACTTTTCATTGAAAGATCGACAAAAGTTTGAAAAATTTAAAAGGACGCTGTTTTCTCTTGAATCCTGTTACTAGTTGGATTCAATACCAGATACATTGTTAAGCCTGTCCTAACTCTACCCACACCTACAAAAGAAAAGAAAAAAGCTTCCTTTATTATTAATAAAACCAGGGTTTGGAAGCACGATCTAAGGTGGACATCTAAGCGTCCCTAGATAGAAGTGTAATTCTAATATCATATGTAATTTGGGGGGCAATGGCTTAAGGCCAATTAGAATTACAGTGTACTTTTTGTAATGATTGTAGGCTTGATATTTGAGATGTGATAGTTGCATGCGAATATGCCAACTTCACATGCACGTGTTCCAATCTTTATCCTTAAATAGACGAGGTAAATCTGAATCAAAGACAGACTATTTTATGACCACTTTGAGCACAAGTATCTTCTCTCTTATCATATAGATAACAAGAACTGGAAAGTTCAGCAGAAGGTCAGAAACAAGGTAAATATTCCCTTACTACCAAGAAATGAACACCCAGTATCCAGAATCTGCGAGAGAAGAGAGCTGCAGGATTCAGGAAAAGAAGAGCCTGTAAAGTAAAATCACAAGAGGCTGCAAAAAGGAAGGAGAGTTGCGTACATCTTCATATGGAATTTAGGAACTAATATCTTATCTTTTCCCTGAGATACACAAAAGAAGACCTAGTTCCACCTTGTGTTATCCAAAGGACCCGAGTTCAACTTAGTTGAATTTAATTTGCAACTCTAACTATAATTTTCTTCTGAGATTTTCCCTAGTACTAAAGTCTAGATCTAAAGGTAGAGCGATCTTGCTGTTTGGTTTTAGCAATACGGAATGTGCGCATACCTTCACATCTGACGTCAGATCTAATTGCTATGATGTCTGAGCACCTTGTCTGCTTGGGTAGTATTAGAAAATGTTTAATTTTGAACCTTCCTGAGGACCAAAGTTTGTCTTCCCCTCACCCCAAGAAGTACCAGGGAAACAGGAACCAGCCCTCCACTAAGAGCAGGAGGAAAACTCCCAACCTTTCCATACCAAAAGAGAGTCTGCCTCAGTTCTAGCTACCCAGAACCATCAAGCGTCCAGAACTGCAGCCTTATAGACAAAGTATCAATAAACACTACTTATAAAAAAAACCACCTAAAGCTGCTGACTAATGCATCCATTCCAAAAATCTAATTTCTGTAACGTTATTGTGGCACATTGAAGGATGGCCACTATCTCACAGGTCTTCATCGTTCATGAGTAACAGGAACGACAACAGGACACACAACTCAGCTAATCAAGATCCACTTTTTTTTTTTCCTACAGCCTGACAAGAAATAAAGCTGAAGAGGACACAGTTACTCTGCTTCTGTATAAAGCATTTTAAGTTTTATGAATAATGGTTTTCTTATGTTTTATGATAAAACAACTTTTTTACCAACTTGAATTGAAAAACTTCTCCTTTGCCCAGTGACCTCACGTCTCAACATTTTTTCATATTTTCATGTTAATCTAGGCAAGGGACAACAATGAACATACCCTTTGGACAGAAACTGTCACCTCTGTTAAGTCTTGCGGACTCTGAACTCATGTATTTGTCCCCACTTAATACTCCATATTACAGACGGGGGTCTACATTTTGTGATGGTGCGAGTTAAGGACCCTCTCCTGCTTCAGCATCCCAGGTACTAGAATTGATCCTACTGACCATCAGTCTGGTGTATCCAATGCCTGAGCAACTGAAAACCGCAGCAGCAGAGGGATACCAGCTTCCCAGTAAAGACCATTTCTCCAAAAAGCCACCTGACGGTGTGGCTCCCTGGATTTACCTTCACACCACAGCTGTGCATGGCAAGGAGCTCCAGCAAACCCAGTCTGTGGCACCGTGCACATCCATTGCGTGGTAGGTGATACCCTTGTCAGACAGTCGAACACCCAGACGTGACCTGTCGCATCACTCGCATGTGAAATCCCACGTACTGAGACAGGGAAAGGTTGAGATATTTGCTGCAAAGTTTAGCTCTGAGAACTTTATTTCCATTCTAGATTAAAATATGCATCAGGCAGCTGCAGATAGGTATTAGAGAAAACCTCCAGAAAAAGTAATAAATAATAATGAAATTAAGTGATAAGGTTAAAGAAAATGAAATATATGAAATATGGAAACGTACACTTCACATACAAACTTAGCACCACTTTCCACTGATACAAACCTATGTGGGTTTTATTGCAGCAGCTTTTTCTGGGCAATTCTTGACTAATCTGAAATCAATGTGATTTTTTCCTTATTATTACTATTTTTCTTTTAAGATCAGTAACGCTGGACAGAATTGAAATAAAGATGACTCCCATACACCTCTAACCTTGCCCACTGTGTCTTTACAGGCAGGTCCTTGCCTCCATGCCCAGTTCCTGCAGACTCAGGGACTTTGATTTACAAGTAACGTTGCCCACTCCCCAGGAAATTCCTCTTTCTGCCTCCTCGAAGGCGTTGCTGAATGCTGCCTGCTCCTCCCTGCCTCCTCACAGCCCCCGTGTGAGCTGCAGGATTCCAGTTCTACAATGGTTGTCTTTGCTGTCCCTGCCTGCAAACCTCGGTATCTCCTCCTCCTTGAGCAGGTCCTGTAGCCCACAAGGGAAAGTGCTGCCCACTATCCCTTCCCCATCCTCTGAAGGAATACCACAAAATTACCAAGAAACAAAAGTTTCACCACACGTTGTCACCTTCATACTTCATTCAACAGAAAAAAGTGGTCTACTGCAGAAAAAAACACGACTACTAAATGTTATAATTTCATAGTTTTTGGATTTTCTACCTTAAGAAAATTTTCTTTTTTTTTTTTTAAACAGTATAGCTACATTTAATTTTGAAAAAGCATTAAATATCCCAACTGATATACAACTTTTGTTGTAACCACTACGTGAAAAGTAATTTATTTGCTCTGCTCTATTCCAAACCATAACACCAATTGACTGAGGTATGGGAAAAGAAGGAAATTGTAAAAAACACACAAAAAATACACAAGTACTGTTTTGTCCATCAATCTATTAGCTGAGGATGGAATTCTAATCTGAAATCACACATTTCCCCATTGGAAAGCCATTCCCCCCAAAGCATTTCACTGAAAGTTTGGCGTTAAAAAGAAGTTAAAACCAATAGAGCTTATAGGGCCAGGTGATGCCTTGTGTTCAAAGAGTCTTAAAAAATGAAGGGGTTTCAGAAAGGGCAAATAGCAGCACTTTCTCTTCATTGAACTGCTAAGCCAGTGTTCGTTCCCAACAGAAGGCTGAGGAAACTGAGGCTGGATTCACTGAGTCACCAAACCGTGCCCATCACAGGCCTTTGTGGAAGGAGCTGGTTTGGTGACCCCATCTCCGGCAACGGCTGAGAGCAGTTTGGTTCCTCCCTCCCTGGTACCCCACGTTCAGAGCAGCCTCACGCGGACTCCTTAGCCACGGTCCCAACACAAAATCCACCATGTGCAACTCACACGTCGCTGTTTATTTCAGTGGGTACTTGAGCAAATCTCACATCTGTAGCAGCAAAGCATCAGAAGGAAGACCACAACCTTTTCCTCTGATTAATTTTCTATATGCAATAACACAAAGACATTCAATATAACGCCACTGCTGCCAACTTTATGTTGTCTGTTAACTCCCCTCTCAAATTTCAGAAAATCATTCTCCGGCCCCAAGCGTTGCGTAGGGTTACAGAAGGTCTAAGCATCTGCGTATCATCTTGCACGTCCCTCCAAGTAAAATGAATCTGCAACTGGATTTGCCTTTTTTATTTTTATAGTAGGTCGTCTGGACATTTTTGGCATTCTACCTAATTTATAAATATAAAGCCAAAATGCCCACAGAAATTGTGTCTGCTCATACATACTGAGACAATGTTTGATGTGTTTCCATTCCAGAGCAGAAAAGAATTGATTTTCAAAAACCTTATTTGTGCTGACGAGTGGTCAGTGAGACCTCAGGCCCATTCAGACATATTTGCAAAACACATGAAAAGAAGAAATGTTTTTGGTTATCGCTGCTCTGAAGTTTTCCAGTGTTAATATGTTATCAGCTTTTGGTTAAGGACAATGCTGAAAAAACGACACGTAGAGACTAATTTTTAAGGGTTTTTTTAGGGTAAACAGTCACACACACACAAGGTGGCTTAACCGTCTGCTCCCCCACTAGGTGGATATGGAGACACATTTCCAATAAAAACCCAAGAAAACGTTAGTAGCACTTTTCTGGGTTTGTAATTGCAGGTAATACTGCAGTAAATTGACCTGGAGCATGAATATTTTTCTTTAAAAAAGCCCCCAAACTCACTCACTTGGTGCTGCCTGTGCTGACTCATCCAGTTGACTTGGCACATTCTCCATGTCAGCTGCATACCTTTTTAAAAATAAACAAAACAAAAATTAATGGACGTCTTCTAGTCAGTGACTGGTGATATACACTGCCTCCTACCAATAACAACTCATACTTGTTTCATGTCTTTCACAGACGGATCTCAAAGCAACAGATTACAATTACCCCTCATCCTTCCTAAGAAGCAGAGAAATTGGAGCAGCAGATGCTCAGCAACCTTGAGAAAAAAAATCTTTGCAGGTTACTTACAGAAAGCAGGGATAAAACCATAAAAGTTTGACCCTCTCTTTCCTTTTCTAACTCTATAGCTACAGAGCCTTCTGATGAAGGAAGAAGGAACGTTCACATTTCTCATGAATTTAGGATTTCTTCAGATATTAGTGTTAGTTGGGAAAATCTTATTTCTTAACCCTTACATTATGGATAATTAATTCTTCTTTTCCTCCTCCCTAATTTTCCATCAGCACCACCCATTTAGTAACAGATAATTCTGTGCCTTTCTTCTTTTGACTACCATTGCAATGCTGAAGAGAATGAGTGAGGGGAGGAGGAAAGTAGCAAGAGTGAGGAATGAAAAGGGAGGGTTTGTATGGGGGGAGAAAGAGATGAAGAACAAGCAGAGGTCAAAGCAAAGAAGAAAGAAAACAGGAGAAAAATAAAAGAATAGCAAAGCAAGAGAAGCAGAGGAGGGTTACATACTTCTGGGAAATGTGGAAATGTTCTGGAGAGGAGACTTGTACTTCCCTTAATCTTTCTGTTTATACAACCTATCACCTGTCCTTCCCAGCACCCATCTCCAGGAGGCCGAAGGAGCTTTAGGATGGGAATATTTTGCCTGAGGGACTTTTATTTCTATCCTTATGTCTAGACAAGACGGAAACCCCACTGTACAGGATCTCGCACGGCTTGGCTCCAGTACGAATTTCAGACCTCTGGATACCGTACAAACAAATATAAAATTTGTTTGGATACAAACAAATGTTTGTCTGTGTTCCCATATTATGACAAACATCTAACGAAAGTATGAGCACAGCAGCACAGGGCAGCTCTGTTGCAGGAGGCGGCTGAGCTCCCTGGGTGAAAGAGGACCAGCAATGTTTGGAAGAGCCGCGGCCAAGAGCTCTGCTCTATTCAACTCCTCCTGAAGTCCCACATGTCGCCTGGACCACTCTTCTCTCCAAGAAGTTACTAGGGGCACTCTACAAAGATTACAACTTTATTTTTTTTTAGAGGCCCAAGTCTACTCATGCCCAAGGGGAAAAAAAATCCTCTTGCTGACACAAACTACTAAGAAATTAGAGGAAAAAAAGGGATGGATTTGTGCTCAGACAATAAATGAGGGCGAAAACATTTCTGTTCTTGGGTTTGTCGCTCCCCGAGTGAAGGGAAAATATTTCAAGAGCGTCATGCAATCTTCAGCCTTATTTATGCAAATTGACAAAAATCCCATCCAGTCAACAGCTCTACATCAGTTTATTCTAATTAAAAATCTAATCTTTAGTGCCTGATTTGATGGCTGTTGGCCATCTCGCGAAGTTGAACACCTCTGAAAATCAGGCAACGAGTATCTCATAGCAGACTTGCAAGATCAATGGACATTAAAAAAAACCCGCTTTGTTATTCAACTCTGATGAAGTGGAGATAGCCCTACACGGTGTGAATCAAGGATTGTATGTTCGTGGAATAACAAGATGTAGTACTGATGCCTTCATGCCTGACAGCTTGGGCTACGTGTCTCTGCTCTGATCCAGTACAGACCACCTTCTGCTAGCTTTATCCTTTAGAGATTTGGCCAAAAAAAGATCCCCGTGGACAGAGAATATTTCTATAATACTGATCATTTTCTGCTGGTCTCGTAGCGGTATATACAAGTAGAGGGTTTGGAACTCTTCTTCTAAGAGGATCAAAAATGTGTATTACCGACATACAATTTTGGTTTGTACGTGTTCTGCACCACTCTCGTTGACCCATTTGTAAAGGATTGCCATATATGTTGAAGGCTATTCAGGATGGAAGTTGGTGTGCCCAAAATCAAAGTCCTAAGCCCCTGAAGAACAGTGCAGGCTCCCAGGGGAAGATGTTCACATCTTCCATGGATCAGAACGGAAGCATGTGGAACTCATACTGATCAGTAACCGCTATATGCATATAATTCTGTTTTAAAATGGAAATCTAAAAGCCTGCACATTTAGATGGACCACTGCTTCTGTTCAAAGTTCAGAACTTTGTGTTTTGGGGAGATGTATAGGTCCCACAGATCTATATCCATATAGATTAAAATGTTTATGTAAACTAAACTAAAGAGGTAAGGTGACCCTACCGTCCCTCTTTTCACTTTTCCAGAATTCTCTATCCAGCTTCACAGTTCCAGCCTCAAGTTATGACTTAACAACAAGCTCCTTTATAGCTGTCAAGTTTTGTGCTGTTCAATGTAGGGCATTTCCTGCCAGCAAAAACCAGTCTCTCCTTGAACTACCAAGGAAATTTAGGTCATGTAGCATCATCCCAGGCCATTTTTCTTGTGAGCCCTCAACAGTCCAACCTTTTGTTTCAATGTCTTTGATCAAATAGCTGTTTTCTTTGGTCACTCTTTCCAGCTGCTGGGAAGCAGCAGCAAGACAATCTCCTCCCTCTCTGTGGCCAGGAGGAATAAAACTGGGTTGGAAGTCCTGGTGGGTCTGCCTGGCTTCAGCACATGAGGTACCATTAGCTGGACAACTCTCCCTCCACAAAACTCAACAAACACACAATTATGTCTTCGCATATCTGAGCTTCTAATGTCTCATTCAAAGTATACTGTAAACCAAATTACAAAACCACAAAACAAATACAACGAAACTAAAGGAATGTCTAACTATTTTGTTTTGTTTCCAAAATTCTTCTGGGTCCAAACCTATGCTTGAAGAATCAAAGGACTTACTTTTAAAAGCAAGTCAACAAATAGCTTTCTTTTACTGTTTCAGACACAAAGTTATCTGTAAAAAAATAAATAAAATCACAGCACTTAAAAAATAAAAGTCATACTTGTATTTTTTTTTTTCTTGGAAAAGGGGAATTAAACTATTAAAGGACACCTTGTTAAGTAATTATATAGCAACATCACTGTGCAATTAAATAGCCATCAGTCCCTGCAGCTGAGAAATTTCAGGTAATTATTCAAAGATAATTTAATAGGAGAATTACTGTATTCAAGAAAGCATTAGCTAGTAATCTACCTCAATTAAGGCAGCCAATTAATTTCAGCACCTTGATAATAGTTGCCTTTTGCAAAACTATCCTCCCCTACACACACACACACAAATCCTATATTTCAAAATAATAACACAAAAAGTGAATTCGGTGCGTTTTAGCTTCCATAAACAACAATTCACTCCCAGAGAATTTAGGATGCTTTTATTGTACATTATGTTATCAGTTTGTATTACTCTTCCTGTTTTAGCGTTCACTTTTACCATGGCTAGATAAGTACCCGTACGTTTTTGAGATGAGTTAGAAAAATGAGGGGTATGGATGAAATCTGTATAAGAGGAATAAATATTTGCCCGTTCGTACCAAAACAGAACGCAAAAAGCTGCATAATAACTGAAAAAGTGTCTCTCTCTGACGATACGTCTTCAGGGAATGGCGGGACTCCCAGTGTCTCGCTTGGCTGTGCTGCTGTAGGTACGCTGGAGACAGAAGTCATTAATCACACCCAGTGGCAAAGGCCGTTCATTGTAACCAATTTTGTGCAGAAACAAAAAACTGCATATGCCACCCAGCAGTTAGTTACGCAGCAAAACACGTTCTCAAGGTCAGTACACGCTGGAAGTTCTTTGCTACAAGGGTGAATACCAACAACTTTTACATCTTGCAACTTCCTGCTTGTGAGTTTGGGCTCCTCGAACTGAGCTATCAACAAAAATCCCGGGCACAAGGAGGATAATTTTCAGAAAGATACAAAATGCAATTTGGCATCCAGCACTTTCCTGGGTTCAGTGGCTGCTGAGGTCCTAGATTCCTCACACTTCTTTAAAAATCAAAATGCGTAACAATCAAGAAATAGTTCATTTAAAAAAAAATATCCTGTCATGCAGATGTTCAGTGATTTAATTACCATTTTCTGCCTCAACCAGAGCTGTACTGCTTTCTTTCATTTCCTATTTAATTTGTCTTTAAATAGAAAATAAATGTTGGTGGTAAATAAAAGAACATCTATGTGATTCAGATTTTCACATATTCCTCGTATATACTGGGGGTTCTCTTCCCTCCCCTTGAGCCCCGGCAGTGCGTTGATGGCAGGCTGAATAAGCATCCTTTTATCTAAGCCTTGAAAATATGCATAAACAAACACAAACCCCAATCTCGGCACGACTGAATCCCGATTCATTTAAGAAAAATACAGCGCTGTATAGATGTTCAGTGAATTCATCCACTCTCTTGCACAGGATGGAACAAAACATAGATGTGAAAACCTCCAACCTCCAGATCTGGAATAATCCTAGTATCTCTGAGCTATCGCCGGCTAACAGAACCTGTGACAAACAGATACAGTAGTGCTTTTGCTGACATCAGTCTGCATTGCGCTTTGAGCTCTTACCTGTTAAATAGCTGAAAGTCACCACCAAGTCTTTTAGACTGGGGCCTCTGCCCTGAGTCTTTGTTTTGTTTCAGTTTTTATGTCAACAGGTTTCCGCTGTTTCCCTTACCGACTCGCTGGCGGTGAATAAGTTGCTAGTAATTCAAGAGTACTCAGCGTTACCTGAGCCATTAGCACTGTCCCAGAACTTCGGGATTTATTCAAGATTTCCTTACCCATTGTGCAAGTATTTTTAGCTCATCATAAATCCCAATATTTTTCTATAAAATGAGCATTACAAAAAAAATTAACTGAGCTACATCAAGTGGTACCAAAATTTCTTCAAACTTGTGTCAGATTCGAATGCGTCTAATAAATCCCTAAACTTAATAATCAGATTTCAGCTTTTTCTTATCTCTGAGTATCCCTTTTGTTTAAGGCAATAGAGAAAAAAAAAAAAGCCACAAACAGATCCGTTATATATCTCTATCTCAAAATCTGTGTATTGCTCTCTACACCGATATTCAACAAGGTACTTCAGCACATATCTGTCTTAAATCACATTGATTAAAATGGGATTAATCATCTGTCTAAAGCCAGACTCATCCTTAAGTATCTTGCCTTATAAGAAAACAAAGATAGGTATTTCACTGACCAGTGGTTTTCTCACCTCCTCATCTAGCCCCAGCGACAGGAGATGTATTAGACGGCATTGGCGCAGGCTCTTAAGCCTTTGCAGGTGGTTGTGATCCCTGTGATGGAAAAAAATCTCATTTTTCTTCACTGTTGTGAAGAGGGATGAGAAAGAATATAGCACCGCAGAGATTAGGCAAGAGCCCTAAAAGGCTCCCGGTGCAGGCTGTAGTGGCGACGAGCTGAACGGAGGGGATTTGGGGACTCATGCTCCCCTTTTCCTCTTTCTGATACAAAGTACAATGATACTTCATACCAAGCTGAACAAATAAACACAAAACTTACTATATATTGATAGGATTAGAATCAGAATTTATCAGGAAGCTGCATTATAAATTATACAACCAAAATAGGTAATTGACAATATTTACCATTAAGAGTTACAATTCTCCTGGCATCCAGAGTCAAATTATATGTGTATTAATCCCCCAATCACAAATTTACTCCCTGAACAATATAATCCAAGTGATTAGAGAGAGTAGAGATTCATCCAAAATAACCACAAGATACCTAACGGATTTAATTTGCTCCATCACGGTGCCACTTGCTGTTCTAATTATCATTTCATCTGGAGTTACCTGTAATTTTCTTTTAGTGCCAAAAAAAATTGTACATTTTGTTTTCTTAACATTTAGTAGGAGTCTGCTATTAATCAGTCATTTTTCAACATTTAGAAAATTGTTCTAGGGATTTAGTACACATTTTATTAATGGACCATCCATAGCAGCATTATCTGCATAAAACAGTCAGTAATTGATTAATAAAATATTAAATAATTTTACTGTTAATAGGGGCCCCCTGAGAAGCTTCAGCACCATCAGTCAACAGGCCAAATTCACAGACTCAATTAAGCACTCTGATAAATTGGGATCACTGAGATTCTTCTTTAGGACTGTACATTATTTTACTGGCTGTTTTGCATAAGGAGAAAGCTCAGCTGAACCGTACACGCACTGAGGTTTGTGGCTGGTTGTATTAAGCAAATTTGATTTCGCGAGGATCCAACACCTGGCATTTGTTTTCCGCTACTGCTTTTAGAAGGCAAGCAAATCGCCACCTTCACCTTGGTATGACCGAAAGCAAACGTGAGAATTTTCATCAAATGAAGAAAACCAGTAACACCATGCATCACTGTGGTTTTCAAGTAGAAAACAACTCTTCTCAGAGCTACAAGCTCAAAGGTTGAGACGTGTCCTCTAAAACAGCCCACCTTTGCCTAAAATCCCCAGCAGGAAACTGTCTCCTTTCTTCAAGCTGCCAGTTGGAGAGACTGGAAAAGACAGGAGGGTCTGATCCCCGGTCTCTGCCGGGGGTGGGATAAAAGGTCCAGCTGCCTTTGTATTCTCTCTGAGGGTAACCAGGAGGTAACCAGAAGGCTTAGGGGTCCGGTATCAAAACAGCACAGACCTGCAGTGTTGTTTCCCCCAAAACCTTTCCGCAGTTCTCCCACTTGAGATCTCCCCGCACTCTAACAGGACAGCATATTCCCCACACCAACATCTAGGAATGGGAAAAAAAACACAAAGAACCGAACAACGCAGAGTGTATAAAGCAAAAAGCAATTGTTCAGTGAGTACAATGTAAGAGGCAGTGTACAAACACAGCAAACTGAAAATTACTTGCAGAAATTATTCACAGAATTGTTTCAATAGATTTAAGAAACTCATAGGCTGCTTGCAATTAGAGGCGCACACAAAAAAGTGATATTTAACAAAGAAATGAGCTACTATAAATACTATCATCTTTACTGAAAAAGTTTAAATTGGCTCTCAAACGTTTTCCAAACTATGACTTGAAGAGCTAAGTACATTTATGATTAGAAAAAAGCCTTCTCTAATATCTAAATGAGGAAAAAAACCATAACCAAAAGCGTAAGAGTCCATACAGACAAGCACTGTCTGAAACTCAAAGTCTTCATGGCAGCAGTCACCTATATGGGATCTTGCAACCTTTTGGCCTCAGTGCCTTGTATCCCTTCCTTAAAAAAAAAAAAAATAAAAATCTAAACTTTTTTTGCCGAAAATAAGATTGTTACAAGACATTTAAAGGTGAGGAGAGAAGGACTATTTTAGGTAAAATGTGTTGAACTATAGAGACTTTAACAATTGCAAATAGGGAACAGAAGCTGGGTTTAAATTTCTCGCTGAAGAGGGTGACGCAGCAGCCCAGCATCACCAGCCTGTGACTGGGAGATGGTTCCCTACTAACTCCACAGAAGGGAGTGCCGTCGAATTCACTACCAAACCCTAAATTCTACAGCGGGAAAATTTACATTTTTAAAGATCTTACCCGAATCCTGATTCATCTCAGAACACGGGGGATTTTATTGCAATAGCAGTTGGGAATCTAAGCACTACTGAACACAAACCACACATCTCTGCCTCCCATTATAGGAAACTAGTTTTTGTATATTGATGTTATTTTTGTATATTTATATTATTGTTGTTGTTTTCACTGTGAGAAGTTAGTCATTCAATAAGAAAATCAAATCCACTACATTCAGTAACCACAGAATTATTAAAATGAGTAAAACTCAAAACAATAACTCTAAGAAAAAGAATTTTCTTTTGTGATTAGTTGATAATCATCTTAATCTGCTATCAAATAAATACTATCTTATGGTGAAACAGAAATGGGACAGCATCCATTTTATAAGCTATTGTCTCTGTGGCTCTTGGAATGCTGTTTTTAAGAAACATCGAACAGAAATGAACAACAGAAAATGCTTTGCCAAGTTATCAAAAACACTTACATTAAAAAAGCCCTATAAAATCTAATCCTGACATCAGTAGGTTACAACTTTGCATGTCTCCAGGGCACTAAAATAATACTCTTTAGAACAGCAGGTGGACTATTTTAGACTTCAGCTTTCTACTTCTAACAAGGCTTTTTAAATTTTTTTTTTCCCTAGGAATTAAGGATGCTAATCACAATCTCCAAATGTGCATTGCTGGGTTGTAAAAATCTTAGACCACAAACTGACATGGCAGCAATGTATTATGCTGCTATGAAGGCGTCCTAAATAGGAGGAAAACTCGAGATTCCAGGCTTGCCATCACAAAGGTCAACATAATTGGCCACATACAGTAAAATCAAGCCCCATGTCTTCCCCTCGCCAAGCCGACTGCCAAGGAAACCCTGTCTTCCCACTGGGATAAATGAAGTCTAAAGTAGGAGGAGCAGGACGTTCGGAAATTTTAGATGTAAAAATGTAAGGAACCCTAAAGATGCCACCAAAATTTAGCCTTAAAGATCTCTTGTGATGAGTTAATTCTATTTGGTCTTAATTTATTTTTTTTTAAAGTATGAATTATTCCAAATGTTTGATGAGATTATATTTTTCAGTATCGAAGCCTAAATTTTAATGCTTTAATGAGTAAAAACGTTTAATGTTATTACTATGCATTTCAGTAAATACTTTACTTATTTTCCTCTTTAAATATATATTCTCCGTAGTAGTTATAACAAGATCAAATGTATTGAAATAATCCTTGTCCACTTATCAGACATGAGCTACACGTGCAGATTCCGTGCAGCTTGTGGAGGGTGCTGCATACGCTGTGGCTAACTTCTTCCACACGGAAGAAAATTTTATCACAGCTGGATCTCAGCTTAAAATTAACCCTGTTAAATTTAAGCTCCCATCCTTACTCAGGGTCTTCACAGGAGAAATCAGCTTTATTTTGATTAAGAGACTATTTGTGGCAACCAGGTAATACTGTCACCTGTAATTCCAAGAAAATTCCTCATGATCCAGCAAATTCCTTACAATTCTTTACTGCTCAAGTTCTCAATTATTCTTTCCAATGTAGCTAGCTATACAGATTAGTAAAAACAAGGTTTTAAAGCCCTCACCATTTCTAGATGTATTTACAAAAAAAAAAAAAAAAAAAAATCAAGCCAAAATACCTGAAAAGCAGAAGGAAAACCAGAGTATAAAATCAGACCTTTCCTATCAGACCAATTTCAGCAAAATCCCAATTTCACTTAACATACTTTCTAGTGTATGCTGGGGGGGTGTGAAGAAAAGGCAGCAAGAGGGAGAGGAAGTAAAATTCTGAAAACTAAGAGAGGAGAAAAAATGAATGAAACTAAAAGGGACCTAAAGTTTTCCGAGCAGTTTCATTAGGTGGCTACAAAATTTGTCCAATTGAAAAAATGCCTACAGTAACCTTAAAAAAACCCAAAACCAAGCCATCAAGAAACCCCTATAAATAGTTTGTTTGCGAAGCTAAAAGCTTACCAGGCAGGTAACCCTGTTTTACTGAAGTAGCAGCTTAAATTGCAGAAAGCACAGTAAACAACAAAGTCCCTCACGCACGCGCTGGCTGAGGATTGCATACGGGGGACACGCACTAACTGGCAAGGGGCAGATCATGCCACTCCCGCTCAAATTGTCTTCAAAGTCATCAGTGAGTCTGTTTCTGATGAAGCCGCGTATATACGCTGCGAAAATCTCATGAAAGTTATTGGAGAGTGACAACATAGTTCTTAAACTTCTACAAAGAAATCTTTACAAAGATTTCTATTTTTCCAGTGTTAGCGATACTAATGTTACACGTTAATTATAAGCATGGCGTAGCCAAAAGCACAGCTGTGCTATCAGCTTTCTGGACTACTTCAATGGAGATAACAAAGTCAGGAAAGCACTAAACCTTCTATGGAAGAGACATTTGACGAGAGACTCCTGCGTTGAAAATAATTACTTAAAAATAGGTTGGACAATTAGACTGTTTGCTAGAGGAAATGAACCAGGAAGTGACTGAAGGGTATATACATGCATATACATATCTACGTTCTCTCTGTACGTTTGTGTATATCCATTCTAACACAACAACACATCTTTCCCACAAAAATACAGTAATCAGCTCATTGACTGATCCACGACTGCACTAATAAAGAGATTAATTTTAGTAATAAATTAATACGCTTGTGGCAATTTCAGTTCTCACTTGTTTGGTGTCCTAGGCACTGTACACACACTGGAAGCCTGATGGGATCAGTCATGCTCTGAGCGAGCAGGTTGTCTCCAGTCCTGCAAGAACCCTTTCCGCAGAGTTCCCGGAAAGTTCCCAGGGAGCACGCTTTGCTGCAGCTCCGGGACGAGATGTGGTCAGGTACGAGCTATCTCAGGCCACAAAGGACCAGTCTCTGACCAGGTTGGACAGGGACCAAAGCACATGCAACCCTGTCCCTGCAAATGCCATGGCTCGGCTTGGCCATGTACTAAATAATAATGGGACTATTTATGCTTTTCAAAGCATCGTGACCTCAACACATCAATTCCCTTCAGCATACACCCGGCTTTAACAAGTGAGAAAGCAGCCCAATTGAATTCAATAAGGTTATTTCCCTATTTTAAGTTAGGCATACACTTAATTTGCACAATCAGGGCTTTCTCACCAAATATAGTTTAAAAACAATGGTTTCTCTTTACTTTCCATTCCTCATAAAGCGCCAAATCCTGTGACGGTGATTCCATCCTTCATGTCTGTGAATTTCAGTATGAGGCGGATATTCACAGTGCTTTACCGAGGGCAGCCCATAAAGTAACTGAGCTTTTCAGACAGATTTGTGGAAACAAGTACCAAACTACCACCACTCTTTACATTATAATACACACATATATATGATATTTTACAATATATTATATAAAATACGGCCAAAATACCCAAAATATAAGCCAATGGTAAAGTAAATTGCTGTGCTGTACTGAGATTCTTTATTTCTCACTGGGCTTTGGACTTGTTTCACCACCAGTTAATTGAAGGTAAGCATTTAGGATATAATGAGATTGTGTTCTCTTGCTGTCGTGGTTTAACCCCAGCCAGCAGCAAAGCACCACGCAGCCGCTCACTCTCTCCCCTCCCCGGTGGGATGGGTGAGAAAATCAGAAGGGTAAAAGAGAAAAAACTCGTGGGTTGAGATAAAAACAAGTTTCATAATTTTAAAACAGAGAGAAATAATAATAATAACACCACCACCACCACTAATAATAAAAAATTGTAAGGAAAAGAGGAGTAGGAAAAGAAAATCAAAGAGGGGTAAAAATAAAACCCCAAAAAGACAAGTGATGCCAATGAAAACACTTGCTCACCACCAACAGCCCCCGAGCAGCCCCTCCACCAGGTTTCCCCCTAGTTTATTGCTGAGCACGACGTCACATGGCATGGAATATCCCGCTGGGCAGTTGGGGACAGCTGTCCCAACTGTGTCTCCTCCCAACTTTTTGTGCACCTCCACCCTACTCGCTGGCGGGGCGGTGTGAGGAGCAGAAAAGGCTTTAACATTGTGTAAGCGCTGCTCAGCAATCACAAAAACATCTCTGTGTTATCAACACTGTTTTCAGCACAAATCCAAAACATAGTCCCATGCCAGCTACTATAAAGAAAACTCACTCTATCCCAGCCCAAACCAGCGCGTTTCCCTAATGTAGTCTCCACGTCAGAAATCATAGTTACGAGTTTTAAGTGAAAAGCATTTAGGAAAGGT
This sequence comes from Chroicocephalus ridibundus, assembly GCF_963924245.1. NCBI lineage: Eukaryota > Metazoa > Chordata > Aves > Charadriiformes > Laridae > Chroicocephalus > Chroicocephalus ridibundus. The sequence goes on along the minus strand of NC_086289.1, from coordinate 74,756,094 downwards.
TCACTAATCCTTGATAACTACATCTCTCATGATTTTCCTGTGGATTCTTCATGAGTCTACAGAGACCAGTTAGAATGGAGAAAAGAAACATGCACTGACAAAACCCACGACAAGCATAAAACACCTTTGCCATAACAAACTGGTACAAAGATTAAATTAAGACTAAGAAAGTTGACTACTGAACACAGCCTTACCATTGAAAACCATGTGCCATGACTTCCTTAGAATTGAGGCTGGATATCTGTAGCTTGTCCAAAAATAATGAATTTGAAGCAAAATAGCGAAGACTAGTCTCGGATTTTCTTTTGAGTCATCTTAGGTCATATAAGCAGAATTTGCTCAACTAAGGCCAAAAGTCTTGCTGTCTGTTATTCGTCTCAATGGCAGTAAGAGATCCAGCTATACTATGAACTTAGTATCTGGGAAACAAATTCCTTCTTAAAACTATACCCGAGTAAGCGAATCCTCTAACAAAGACAAAACTCATCCTTGCTTTGATTGCCTACAGGCTAACGCAAAAAGAAAGTTTAATCCTGCTCAATAGATAGGTTCATTGCAGAGATAAAGCTTTGGCATGTATCAGAGATATTTTTTAAAAAATAAACAAAATTTACAGATCCAGTTGTACTGCAAATATTTTGACCTTGACACTACATAGGCCATCGGATCCCAGGTTCATCAATACCCCCCCGAAGTCTCACATCCCATGACTTTGAAATCAAAGACAAATGTTGATACTCCACTTAGAACTTAGTAAAGCAGCAGTCATGAAAATAACCATCCTGAACGGGAACATCCATGACTGATCTCTCCAGAAGATGAAGGGAGAAGGATCTCGTTATGCAGCTGGATATGAAGTGCTGTCAATAGTAACCACATCTATGAATACCAGTAGCAAAGCTCTAACCCAGCTCTGCCTGAGGCAGATACAGGAGGAAACATCCTAAGGAGCTTATTTTCTCCCACAGCACATTCAAAGAGGGGCAGAGAAAGATCTCTGATAAATTAAGTCTTACATTAATTATGAAGAAGATCGGTCACTTGATGTAAGAACATGGGCAGTTCCCCAACCCCGATGGGGTAAGGCAGCTGCCAGCGGGAAAACAGTGAGATGTAAGACGCCATTTAAACAGGCAACGAGGGGCTTTTAGTGTGTTGCTCGAGGTTTGCTTTACCCCCAGCGCTCCTGGTGGCACTAAAGCCCCGGCCCAGCCACCCAGAGCATCGCCCCCTTCCCCACGCCTGTGGAGTTATCTGCTTGCAAAAACCCGTGTCAAACACACGGCATAGAAAGCCTACGGAAAGTAGGGAGGGAGAGAGGGAAACAAGGAAAGCAATGGAATAAAAACAAGATCCCCACATATCTTATACGCTGAAGAAATAATGTCTTTTCTAAATTATGTGCAGACTTGTTTCCATTTTCATATTCTTTACTGGGGTTTTTTTTGGAAGCTACAGAAAATGAGCATAAGAGACAAAAAAGTACTTCGCCCTGCAGGAATACAAAAATTGTAAAAGCACAGGCAGCACTACAGAGGAGCAGTGCCATTCACTCACAAAGAATTTTGTGCATGTAGATGGCTGATTAATTGCTGGCCTGCCTAGACGAAGCTGCAACGAGCCAGATACTGTCAGCATGCCATCTGTTACCATGGAAATGCACAATGTTCCTGTTTCTGACAAACCCTTGAATACTGGATAGATTGTGCCATATGTAAATAAGGCAAATTAGTTTTCCTATATCTTCCAGACAAGGTTAGACTAAAAGAAAATATATCTGTTTAAACATACTGTAACCTCCAAGACGTGAACTGGGTAAACCTTCCTGCTTTTTTCATAAAAAAATCTCATTCAATTTGTTTTTAGAACTGAAACAGTGTGGACCAGCATTAAGAAGCATAAAATTAATTCCCAACCAGCAATGTTTACAAAAGCAGTACCTAAAAATATGCCTATTCCGTATGCATACTACATTCACCATGACTGTTATATTTTTATTTTCAATTTTTTTTTCTTCCTCCCCAGTTGTGACAATGTCATTGAAATAATACATAGAAATAAATGGGAAACTTTCTTCTTTGTACAGGGAGATTTGGTGTAGTTTGGATCACTTAATGAGAAAGGTGGGTTTTTTTAAGAAATGCTATAGATTTTAAACATGGAAATATTTAATTTACTCACTTGAATAGTGTTACATGGATAGCTGAGGCACTTTAGCTCAGCCCCACTGAAGTCAGAGGAGCTGCAGTAGTTCGCATGTGCTAAGGATCTAGCATTCAGAGTTTTACAAGCCAGAGCTTAACCAGCTACTACAAAAATTGTATTACCGTGTCCTGAAAAATAAGAGATTTAGAACTTCAGATTTTGATTAACGTATTGATTTTACAACTGTACATTAAATTAAAAGCAAGGAGTTTAAACCCAGCAAGATGCATGTTCACCACGCTCACCGAGAACACACGCGTTGTGTTTCGGGTGGCTGCGAGCATTAGAACATATTGCACCACTGGGACAGATTCCCTGTGAACGTGACCGGTTTGCGAGGCACACCTCATGCAATATGGCTTTGTACCGACACGCATCTATTTCCAGAAACATCAGGTGAGTGTAAGCGGAATCCCCTGAAGTATAAAGCCGACGGAATTAATTAATACCATACATTCTCCCTCTTGCCAGTTAGCAGTGTAAAGCAAGGTGATAAAAAGGAGTGTGTCCGCAACACCCCCCAAGGATACTTATCCACTGGGATGGGTTGAGGCCCCTCCAAACCATGAAAGAAGTGCAAGTTACAGATGTTTTAAGACAGCGGACAAGCACACAGTGGTTGTAAGACTGGAGGAGCACCACAGTGTGCCTTAAGGCACTTGGCATTTTACGGACTTCTGCTATTACTCAGATTTTCTATTTTTGCTCTTCACCTTTATGGGGTATCATGACATTCTGATATCCTGCAGATGACACTGTCTAAGTTAGAATATGAGAATGATGTAGGTCCCACAACTTTTAACTCGCTGCACTGTAACTGCAGGCTTTATGGGTTCTTAACCTGGATTCCTCTTCCCCCCGCCATCCTCCCCCCGACAAATTCTTTTTGCGGTTTTCACCACGGAGACTGATGTATGGTGTAATGAGAGCTGAGCAAAATTAACAGGCAGCTGTATATCAATATTTCCTTGATGTGAGAATTAATAAGTAGTTCCAGTAACAATAAGGTTATCATGTTCATGGGTAAATGCATTGTGTATTTTAATATATTCTTTATACAGTCCTTTTGTTGATGTGCAACTTTGCAATGCTATGAAATATTACTTCTAAACCCCAAGCAACTACCTATCAATCTCCAATATAAATTTGTTCAAAACATAACAATCAACTTTTTGAACAAACACACGTGATTCCACAGTTTCACGGGGCCTTAGAATCCCTAACTGTCCAGAACTTTGTCAGAGCAACATTTGTTAAATCCAAGTAGAGTCTACAAAACAGTTTACATAAAACACACTTTAGAACTTAACAAGCCCCACTTTTGCAGCATAAAATTAAGATTAATCACTCTTCAGGGAGCATTTGGGGGATCCGTGCCAGCTGGTTCTCTGACTTTGGCTCCTTCCCACAGCAGCATGTGCTGCGGTGCCTTGGAGTTCTGCCCTTCTCCTCATCCCTGGGGGTTTGAGTGCAAGAACGGATAGGGGATGTGACACTCGTCACCTTAAATCGTGCTGCCTGCCCAAGTACAAGAATGAAATTAAGAATTTGAAGAAGGGAAGATAGATGGGGAGTGTGAACATGTAGAATCCGGTTTGGAAAAATAAAAATGTAGTTATAGGTAAGTAACTTTCATTTCTTCTTTGAATGGCTTCCAAGCAGTCCTACTTATGAAACAGTGCGAAAGCATTCCATGACAGTTTCTCATCGGAGCAAGGTGACAATGGCACGCGACTCAATCAGCGAGCAGGGCACCACTTTGCCAAACCGAGCAGTTGAATGGTGCACTCTGTGCTTGTGTTTTGTGACTGGGAGAGCAGAGTTCAAAACTTTGAGAAAATTCTATAAGAAGAATGAGTCTAGATCACACCATGAAAGTCACCTTTGCCCTCTGGAATATGACTTGATCATGAACCAGAAGAGAAATATAACTTAACGCTTCTTCTTGATACATAGTCCAACCAGCTTCACTGATCTAATTATTACTTGCAAAACACAGAAGAAAACTGATTTTCAAAATTCTGACCTTATTTAAGTAATCAGGTAAGATTTTGCAGTACTTGTCCCATGAAAATTTGATTAGTTTAATGTGAACGAAGTCTGGAGATCACAGCCAGAAAACTGATTTAGATAAAAGTCAGTTATAAACTTGTACAATTATTTAGCATTTAGCTTTTGGGAATTCATCAAGCATAGGCTGCCAGAATTTATCTTGGCATGCGACATTTCTGTCGGATTAACAAGTTTTTCTGGTTGATTCTATCAGATGAATTAAGTAAAAGGGCTGATATTTCTGCCGAGCCAGCAATGGACAGAGAGGTTGGGAGGGTATAACCAGCGTACCTCTGGTCAGCCAGTTCTCACCCATCCTCCCGATGCTCAGGAGATCCTACTCTACCGGTCCTTTCCACAGGAGCATATTTAAAAACAAATGCAGGGAATGGACCTTATTCCCCACCACCACCCCTAGCTGCCGGAAGTTTGGATCTCACCGCTGACTAAAGAAGAGATCCTAATAAGACAAGAGCATTAAATTTTCAAATAGTTTCTCAGTGAGACTAAATAAGGCCATGAAACACCAGAAGCCAATTTTCTCTCTTGCGAGTATAATATTTTTAGGTTCCCTCTAATAATGTCTGCTGGAATAAAGATTAATTCCTGTCAATAAAGCTCCTGGATATCCCCTGCGTATGAAGTGTTTGATTCACCTCCCTCATGCTGTTTGATTTGCAGCACTTTCTCTCTGACATTTGGTAACGAATTACCCAAAGACAATCAACACGTTTTACATGCAGATTTTACAGCATAACACGCGAGTATGAAGCGTTACCTCTTTCAACAAAACTATAGTAAAACTCTTAGGGGGAGATAAAATGAGATAAAGTGTCTGAAATGTTCTCAGAGATTGTCCCATTGGAAGAACCACAAAGTGTTTCGGAGCAGATCCCACAGCACCAGCGGAAGACAACTGGCATGGAAGCCCCGGGTGCAGCAATGCCGCCCCTGTGTCCCCTGATACCAGCTTTATTCCGGCCGTTTGGCAGCTTCCTCTAACAGCAGCCTTTGGGTTTTTGAACATGCCCATCTCTCCCCACCCCTCAGATAGATAACCTGTGTCTATAGAAGAGGCCGGAATGACAATCGGGGGCATCCAAGGGAACCCAAGCAGCATTTGTAGGATTTAACGTGCACTAGTACAGCATTTTATAACGGCTTCTGCACAGCGTGGTGAAGAGTAAGAGAAATTATTTTCATTTCAAGATATCACTTCAGTTTTTATCATCTCTTAATACTGATCCCATGCGCATACTGAGATTATTTTTGTAGTCTTGTTATGGAGAGAATACGGGGGACACAAGGAAAGTTTTATTGCCAACAGAGAGGATAAATCAATGAAGTCATTGTTTTCAAGGACTCCAGTTTTCCCCTATTCCAGGATGCATTTTCTATTCCATTTATCTTGTTTCTCAGTTGTTGGTTACCCTTACGATTCAAGGTGAGGGATTCCACTTCGGAGATTTCAATGCATTCAACTTTTTCAAATATCTTCCAATTCTTGGCTAGGGATAAGTCCAGTTCCCGATTTCCAATATACCCATATTTATCTGCAAGCCTTTGTGCTCTTCCTGATGATTTCTATAAATCCAGGAATGTAATCTAGCACATTCTCGTACCACATCAAGACAACTGAAATGAATACGCAATGTGCACACACGCACAAATATATATTCTTATTTCTGTGCTGCTCTCTGGAAAGGAGAGCAATGAGCACGTGGCAAACTGTTAGGATAAATCTGCTTGGCCAGAGTAACTACCCAACAGAGTTAAGATGCTCTGCTCTTCTTTGGTGTAACCAGCAAGAACGAGAAACTATGAAAATGCTCGCGTGAGGAATTACACTCAAGGCTATAAAGATACGTACCTTCGACTCACCTCAGCAATGCCTTTAGCTGTGTATCTGCTGCACAACTACATCTAAACCATAAAATCTAAAATCCTAAAAATGCTTAAATGGAATCTAAATGCTGATCCTCAGTAAGTCACCGTTGTCATTTTAATGTTAATAGAGCGATGTCGATTCCTATCTGCTGAGGATTTAACGCTACCATACCAAGGGCAGATACACATCAAAAAAATCCAACACCTCCAAAATTTTGTAAGTTATTTTCAGTGATAGACTAACAACAACATTCCTAGGACCTTACACGTCAGAATCCGACATTCTTTACTGTGTCTGAATTACTCCCCGCTGAAGCACTGCCACAAGGCTGCATACACACGCTCTCATAAGGACATACTCCAAGTTACTTTTTATTTTGTGATCTTTTGTTAAAGTATTCGGGCTTTTTAATAAGTAAAGCGACTGACAGTACCTGTAAACACTACTATTAACCAAACAGCTGTAAATATCCATAAATGCCACAAAATGTAGTTACCGCTGTTTCTATTTATTCAGGAAATTTTCATTTTAAGCCTCTGAAATAAATGTGTTCAATCAATACTAGGGGTCCAACAGAGAAAAAAGAGCAAGAAAACTCCAAGGCACAGGTTTAAATCCATCTTTGTGTCTTTCTGCCTGGAACAGTGAATAATATTACCTCTAGCAACAGAACGACATGCGACTTTGTCTCAGTTTAGGTAGGATCCAAACCCATCTCCTAGAATCTAATAAAATTATTTTTAATTCATCCGAAAATGAGAAGCGGGGAAAATTTATTCGGTTTAAGTGAATTAAGCAGTCATCTCCTTAAAGTGCACTTTTACCTTTAGCTAATAGTACTTTACCATTGACAGGGTTATCTATAATGGTCGTAGAGAGCCCTGATACACCAAGGTGTATAGCTAATTAAATTTATTATATTCACACGGTCAGTCAAATAAGACAATATTCATTATGGAATAAACTTTCCATCGGGACTCCCAATTTTATCCCAGCTCTGCTACTGACCTCCAGTAGGATTTTGGCAAATCACCTCCTCTGTTTGCCCACTCTTTAATTTGACTGCCTGTTGAGAGTATAAATTCTTTGGGGGTGGGGGCATCTCTTCTGTTTTCATGCAACTGGTAGTAGAATCAGGCTCCAACCACAATTTAGACATCAATACTTCTGTAATAAAACCAGCTAAAGACTACACACAATTTCTGCAGGTCTTTCTGGACTGTTAACTGCCCCAGCATCTCTGTAGTTTGTAAGAGTAGCTGAAGTCATGCTTTGTTTTTGCCAGCTTGTTACCCTTTCCCTCCCCACCCTGTCCCCTTCCAACAGCGTCATCGTTTTGCTGGTATCGAGACCGAACACTAACATGTTGCGGGGAGATTTCAGGTTGGAAGCGAACCATTTAACTCAAACTGAGAAGCTGCTAACCAGTTTTACCGGTAGCCATGGCCTCTCGGGATGACTAACTGCTTCTTGCAATGCTCTCGGAGCACATACACCATCTATTTAAATTCAGAACTTTAAAAAAGATATACACATTCTGCATTCATTCTTCACTTTTGGGTGTATTAGCATGGGAGAAAACATAATAGGTAAAAACTGAAATACATATAGATAAAAGTTACAAGAATTAAAACCAGTTCACTTTGAAAACATGAAAACAAAAATACACAACAGATAAATTAAAACAACGTTCCCCAGATACTTAGGTATGCCATAAAGACTTTTTTCCGAAGTACAGGATTCCTTGAAGCCTTTCTACTCTCCCATCACACCTGCCCACCGTTATAGTACTGCTGCCCGTATCTTGAAATCCTCAGGTTACACATCAAATATGCAGCTAAAATGCCCAAATGACAAATCCTTCAATCCACATAGCTAAGAAGTAAGGGTAAATAATTCCAAAATCTAGGAGCTATTAACCCAAAGATATCTCTTTTACTTTCCATAATCCCATAACTTTTGGGGAAAAGAAACATTAGTAAATCTTGCAAGTTTTTCGGCCTCTTCCAATTTGTTGTGAGTTTGATGAATCTAGCTCAGTGCCCGTGTTTCCTACGGAATGCTAACAGCCAGCCACTTCTGTTAGGAGCTGCATGCTGGAAAATTGACTATGACATCTACTGGCCAGCTCTATCTTCAGCTCAGACAAATAATTGACCCGATGATCAATTACTGGATAGCAAAATCCGTGGTGATGGTTTGCTAGCTGATTAGACAGCATGAAAATTAGTTATATTATTGCCACCTCTGATAGCCTGTAAAGTGATACACTTTAGTATAAAGTGAATACTTTAATGGAAGATTTTAATAAACTGCTTACTGTATGCAAAGTTGTGCTGAGCAGAAATTTTAGTTCAGTACACGAGAAAAAGGATACCACTAATGTATGGTTCACAAGAAAATGAACCTCAGGTTCAACCAAGTAACACAGGAAAATATTATACACATTTATGTCCATCCATGCATTTATGGCATTATATCCTACAGGAACTGACTTCAGAGCTATGAGCTTACCCTGTGGCTACTGCTAAGATAAACAAAAAAATAAAAACTTCAAGCACTGAACGACACCTGTGTCCAAACACACATATACAAGCATACATACATTAAATGGAATTATAAATTACCAAAGCACTCTGTAGATGCTGATTAAGTCTTGCTGAATTAAGCCCCAAACCACATCTGTCTTAGATACAAGAAAAAAGCTCACACCCAGCTGCCCTTCTACTAACCATAGGCCAAGAAAGCACTTGAAGTGTTTGCCAGATACAGCCATTTGGCACTAAACAAGCAAGTAATAATCACGTGGTATTTGAGTTATGGCCAGCAGAGTATTAAGATGTTAATGAAAGAAGTAATATCTGATTAGAATATGGATACAATATATGGGGGGGTTATTACAAGATGAGTTCAGCTGTGTCAGTGATCTACAAGCTTACAGGTTCAGTCTCACAAGCATCAGGCACACGGAAACAATTTGAGGAAGGTATGGATTACCTAAATAACTATCACTCAGAAGAGCAATAGGAATGCAGGGAATGAAAGAGGCAACAATAATCCCGGAGAAAAAAGCTGAGAGGTCAGGGGATGCCAGTGCTTGATGAGATAAGGTAGATTAGTATAAAGTGCTCTGCAGCTTCATCAAAAAGAAATGTGGCAGCAATTCACTAAATATTCAAGAAATGGCCCTTGAAGTACAGAAAGAACACGTTTTTCTGTTAGAATTGGGTTTTAGGACAGAAGGATAATTACACAACCCCTTTTTTCAGCCAATAAGCACCCAGGGTAAGTGCAGTCTAGTGCCCCAAACCACCCACCGCGTTGGTTATGCACGTGATTCTGAGCAGAAATGATGAAGTGTTGATGCTTTCTCAGAAATTACTCCAGATTATTAGTGCTCCGGTACAGGAGCAGTACATAAGAAAGAATATGAGACCATGGCACTTATTATTTTCAGTACAACCCATTTATTTGCTTTTTTCCATAAATTATTTCAATGGACTATAGGCATAATATTGAGACTGAAGTTCTGAGATGCAGTGAAGAGCAGCGCAAGAGACACGACTGCTGTACTTTATTATTAACAAACACAACTGTTAGTAATTTTATAGCTACCATTTGCTCTCACCAGAAGTGTTTTATAAACATTAAAGACTTGTTTAATTCTGCCCAGGAAACAAGTTTCCATGTTACAGGTGAGACGAATGAATGATAAGCAGGCGTATTTCTTTCTGTGCTCGCTGTTATGTGCAGGAAAACAACCTCTTCTCTTTATTGAAATGAATATGCAAGACGATCTTAAAAATTTCCCCATAATCCAAGATTCTCAGCAGGTAGTAAATTTTGCCTATTTTTCCATCATCTATTTACTCATTTAAATCTTTGCAAGGCTCAAGAAAGACATAAGTGCTGCCAAGTAGCGATTCTGATTCGGCACTATTCTGCAGCCGCCCTGCCGGGATGTCAGCGACTCACTGCAGAGGCTGTTTCTGTGTCTGCACCAGCGGACAGGGACAGAAAAGTTCAGCTGACCTTCCCTGTGTTTACACTGGACCTAACAGGGGTATAACTATGATGGACCACTTTAAATCTAGTTTATATCAATATAAATTAAAGAAACAGGGTCCAGAACTGTGCATACAAATTACAATGGGGGGGGGGCGGGGGGGGGGCGGAATCAGTAATGGGAATCAGTCATTGGGTTTCTAGATAAGGGGTCAGTGGTGTCTTCAACTCAGCCCAACCAAACCTTCCCCTCAATACATCCCGATAGGAAAGCTGGGGAACAAAAGCCTGTGACTTTTTCCAGGGTCTTCATAAGACTCATAATAAAAAGGATGATCCCGGACACAGAGGAACTTCTGTATACGCTTACTGTTGTTTATCCAAAACATTTACAAAATCCCCCATCGTTAGTTCTAGTGGGAAAGAACATTAACACAACCCAACCATGCTAACTAACTTCAGCTACAATATATTATTGCTGCTTTGGTTTTACAGTAAAAATCCATTTTCTATGGTTCAGTGGGTTCACGATGCGTGGTTTCATTGAAACTAGCTCTTTCTCATCTCCAAAGCGATCGGGACTGTGCGTCATAACCCACCTGCTTCACTGCAACCAACCACCCTGCGAGAGACGGGCAGGGGCTGCTGGCTGCAGGAAGGACATTGCGGCCAAGGGCCACAAACAGAACACGAGGTGGAGAACACATGCTGGGAAAAATGAAGGACTCTGTAAAATGTAAGCTGAAGGACGTCCTTCCACGCAGCTTCACTGACAAACCTACCAGCTGATGCAAGCAAATAGTTCCATAAGGAGCAGTTAATCTCAAATTTCACTTACTTTTTTTCCCACCAAATTAGTAGACAAACATTAATGACTATATCACATACCTCACTGCCGCCCTCTACCGAAGGAAACCAGTGCGCTTAACTACTGCACCATCACCCAGCCATCCCTTCCATCCTACTCTCAGATTTTACCTAAAGCAGCCCGAAAACTCCGCTCCCAAAGCTGCCTGCGGCCGGCATTTTCCAGCTGCTAAAGACCATGTCATGGTCTCCTGCACCGAAATTGGATGGTGCTAAACAAAAGGAAATTTCATTCTGCCTCATCAGTTTGGATCATCGTTTTCCTTTTCCGGTTAGGACTTTTTTCCTGTTGTTTTCAGTAGAGCCAGCTTTCCCTCTTTGTCTCGAAATATTTAGATTCGGACTCCAAATTAGCGACCAAGTACTCTGTACAATGACCTGTACCATCTGTGGGGTACATAAAGCAAAGGCAAGATACCACAGCTCTCAGTTTTGTAACCCGTTGAACCTGGCGAAAACTTTTGAAACTGGGCAAACCACCAGCTTGAAAAGGTTTTACAATCTCTAAAAGAAATAAAAGGAAATCACCTATGCTTTTCTTAATGTATTACTCTTAATTACTTGTGCTTCTACAGAAGTAGACTTGGTTTTGGACAAATACCCTCCATCATTCATTTCACATCTGTAAATAGATGTTATCATTTAGTTTCTATTTTAAAACAGAATAAAATTAAAATTACTCCTTAAAAAAATGTTTTCTTTAAGAACACATACCTCAGGTCTACATGGGATTTCTATTTGTAAAACTGCCTCCTTAGGTCAAAGATCAAAAATTAGTGCGGGCCCACAACATGCAGAGCTTTAAAAAATGTCACATTCTTTCATTTCCAGCATAAGAAATGGGCAACTTGTTCAGGGCAAATACTTGTTTGAACTGAGGATTTTATTATTAATCTCTGAAGACTGCTGAATTTAGGGTCACAGTAAGGGTTGATTAGGTACAAGGTGCACAAAGCTCTCCTCTGTCAATGCTATTGAAAGAAGCAAGTAATTTAGATTCAGAATTGGTCTTGGATTGAAGCTCACTCCATTACCGACCATTTTCAATTTCAGCTATACAATAAACATCAAGCTCAGCAAGGAAATTAGTACATTTGGTAATGTATTGGGAGAGATGGGTGGGTCTTTGACAAGATGACACTTATCACCAAAGCTTCAGTTAATGAAACCCTTGAGTGGTTTCTGCGTTTGACATATTTTGACATTTTTTGAAATCACATCCAGCGGGTTTTTTTACCCCACAATGTTCTTCTTTATGAGAAAAAAATCCATCTATCTTTAAAATGAGTAGTGAAGTACTGCAATATTATTGGAAAAAATTAAAGAGATGCTGACTGCATTGAAGGCAGGGGGGAAGAGAATCTGACTTTCTCTAAATGCAGAAACTACAGCAGAATGCATAGTATGTAAATGGAGGAGATGCCAATACTAACGCCTTTTCCTAGAAGACCTTAGATTCCAACAGGCACATTTGCCCATTTGCTCTGAAAAGACCATAAACGATAACAGGAAGTCTGTCATTAGCGGGACGGCAGGAAATGTTTAGACTCAAGTTGTTCACCTTTGTTTTTAACTTACCCCCACAAAAATTACCATAAAGCACCACAGAAGATTTAACATTAATGAGATTAAAATATTAGTTTCTATTATAACCTGGAACCAGCGAAACAAGTTTTCCTGGGTTACTTTCACAACAGAATTGGTTTCTTTTTGTTTAGCATCCTGCTCTTAATTTTTATTTAAGTTTGAAATAATGAGAAGATAACAAGCTATAAACCTTGAGCAAACCTACTCTACAAAAGACACAAAAATATGTGCAAAAATGAAAGAAAATTAGGAGACAGAAAGGGAGAATGAACAATTGCTGGCCTAAAAGTAGCTCTCTCTAGCTGATGACCCAAAACCACCACAATAGCTCTCAGATCACTTTAAATGCTGCTTTGTAGCAATGTGGCACCTACAATGTAAGACTAGAATTAAAAAGGGTCAGAAGAGACAGAAGACTTAGAGATCACTAATTCTGAGCGGTTTGATATTTACTCTTTAGCTTTCCTGAAAGCCGAGGGAAATTATTATGGATTCATATATTTCAATCTCACACAGCTCTATTATTGTTCATTTTTTCATTCAGAGCTGAGAGAACAATTAAAACAAAAAATACAAAGCAATCTAAACAGGGACATTCCTGAACTCTACTAGACCTACAAGGCAACACTTAGAGCTCCAGTTCCTAGCCGGGTGGTCCCTCCCAAAGACTTTTTTTTCAACACAAGTGGGAGGTCACCTTGAAGATTTCAGGGACAGGGATTGTATTGTACAGGATACATACTCCTGAAGAGTTGCATTGTGTTGCAATGCAATTTTTATTTAAAACCTTGCCCTCCCATGACTCTGCTCTAAGCATTTCCCTTGCCTCCCTCAGTCAAAGTTTAAGGTGGCAGAGCAAGTACCATGTGCGTTTCTGCCCTCTTGAAACCCTAAGGCAGGGATAATAGAAGATGATATCTTCTGAACCAAAGAAATCCTGTATCACAAAAGAGTTAATGATTATTTCTCTAGCTTTAGAGGATTTGTTTTGCTTAAACTGGAGCTGTTTCCCACAATACTATGACCAAAATCTGCCACATCCTACCAAGTCTTCGGATCGTTCTGACTTTGTTTCAGCTTATACTTCAAGATGAGTTCAAGCTACTTAGGCTGAAAAATATCAGTGTCGTTAATATTAAGTCTCAGTAGCACCCAAAATATATACTACAGTGCTTGGAGCAGTGCAATAGCCCAGACGCTTCTGGGATTCCAAAAAGTTTACTTAGAAGTAGATCGTTAGCTCTAACCAACACAGTATGTGTAAATTCGGGATGTCCAAATACCTAGGAGGAATCCCAATGACAATTTAAGTAGTCCCAGCTCTGCATTTCACCACTGGAGATGTTCAGATCTAGATTTTCTAATTTGACCAGCTACTTCAATGCAACAGAGATAAGGAAGAAAAAGTCAGACATCACATGGTTGGAGCGTTTTGTCTTATCTATGTTCAAATAATTGGAATAAAAGGAATCCACAGTTCTACTGAGTACTTCGAAAAACTGGAACTGAATAAATAGTTCACATATCATCCTGTAATCTCAAAGCCAGGGGGTTTGGATCCACACATTTTATTCTAACAAGTTTTAAAAATCAGATTTAATCTTTCAAATCACTGGATATGATTCCACTAGACCGAATTGTTTAACTACCGTACCACACAGTGTGATGTGTAATTATTTTCTGACAGTATTTACCAGAAACCTGGGTAGTTTTCATACTTCTGGCTGGTAGAAAACAGCCAGCTTGTTCTGGTAATAAAGATACCTGTCAGTATATAGCAGATAGGAACCCACATGCTGAATAATCTTAACTTGTTCAGTCAAGCAAGTTTTCATGGTAGGCAAACTCTTGTATAGCCTAAGTTCTAAAAGGCTTTTTGACGCTGCTAAGATCTAATACAAACTCCAGTGACTGTATCAGAAATAAGATCAAACTAAGCAAGTTAATTCCCCGCTTTATTATATTTTTCTTCTAATACAGAGCCAAGCCTCTAAATTTTATTCAGTTAGAACTCAGTCTGAAGTCAAGATCTTCCATTATCATAGGATGCTATGATAGGATAGGGAACATGTTGTACAGTATTTGCTGGATTCAAATCAGTAGCAATCTGCCACACCACCTGCTTTTCTCTGCCCATGTGCAGGCACCGGGCTGGCTGAGCCTGCTCTCGCGTTCTCCTGACTTACAAACCCAAAGACTCCAGACCTGCTTGACTGGAGCTCCCAAATGCTGGGAATACCCCCTCATCCTTCCCCTGCAGAACAGAGTGAATATTTAAGGTGTTTTTCTGCACCTTCATTTCCTCTTTTCTTTTACAAAAGTCCACTTCTTCAGCAGATCTTCATCCGCGATGGATTTCTGACAGATTATCTCAAGCTATGCAACCTATCTCTATCAAGGGGGACTTCTTTTTGGAGTCCCTCACACCTGATACCACTGGTGGCCTCTCTGCTGGAGGCCTTCTCCTGGCCTTTCCCCTTCCCAAGGCACAGATTATGCACCCAGCATAGGTTCCTCCCTAATTGTGTTTCACAGCATGAACTACTGTCTTATTCTGCCTCCCTCTGCAGCCCATCTTTTTCCACTATTAAAGAACATGCAACTCTAAGCAGTACTGGATAAATTCTTTTCTTCATGCTTCTAGAAAAAAAGGTCAAATTTAATTTAAAAACAGGAAAAAAAAAATCACTGACAGCTTTTTAATAATTTTTCCAGAAAGAAGGCTGATATTTTCTGCAATATATTTCATTTTGTTGAGATTCCAGTTTTCTCTCCACTCTTTTCTACGTGGCTTTTTAAAAACAAAGTAGAAATAAAGTTTCCTAGAGTACTTCATATTTTTTTTCAGTTTAAAGCAGGTAGCCTGCTTAAGTCCCAGGCCAAACACCCGCTCTTTGTTCCTTTTGACCTGTCGGACCCAGATTAACAAATCGGTGACCCATGAAACAAGGTTGCTTGAGTGCAGATAGGGGAAACCTCCTCTTTCAGTCCCCAGAGAAAAGGGGATATGTGGAAGACAACCAAAGGTCTACAGAGCAACAAAACGGTTAAAGAAAATTTATGTCAAAATTTTTATGTTCCTTTCCTTTGTTATCTGCTGGAAGCAGGTAAAGAAGTGAACCTTCTTAGACAAAGCACCATCAGTTATATACAAATTTACAAAGGTGTCTATAAACAATAAAGGCTATAAAAAGTGCTTTGGCAAAATGTGCTGTTAACTTGGGTTCTGATCACCAACAGGAAACAATTAATAAAATACTTTTTTTTACGGTTAGGTGTTTTTTCCTACTATTTGCCCCGTCAGCCTTGTTCATTGTAAGGAAGCAATAGCTTCAAAGGTGCAGGTGAAGCACGGGTTCTCTGTGGTCACCCAGAAGACCAGGAAGAGCTGGGAGCCAAAAAGAGAAGACAGAAAGAATCAGGAGGAGCGCACAAATGTTCAGAAGGGCCTCCTGGAGGTACCTCCAACCTCCCACACAACAGACACAGTAATCACTGAGCTACTGACAATTACCAAAGCTTTAAGACAACTGACAGTATGACCGTATTTGACAATATCTGATAATAATTGACAATATGACAATTTGCCAAAGGTTTATGGGCAAGTAGATTTCCTTTTAATATTTACATGTTTTCTTGATGGATGTGGATTTTGTACCTCAAAAAACCCTCTTTCCAATCATCAGTTGACAGCATCTATCTCTTTTCACCTAAATGTCTCTACAGTATCATCAAAAGCAGTGAAACGCTGAAAGTCACAGTGTTATAAATGATGTGTTATAAGCATCTTCCATAAATCAATATAAAAACTGTACAAAATCCAAATCGGGATTCATCAGCATCCACACAGGGTATCTACAACATGGATAAAATTCTAAATAGAATGTCTGAGATAACTGAAATCATAGAGATCTTCTACATACATTCATATTTTGGCATGGCAGTGAAAAAAAGAAAACGTTCATCTACTCTGAAATCTTGGTCTTCTCAAAAACAACTAGGCAAAGAATAATGAGCAGATGACTCTTTTGAAAGACAGTGTCCTTAATTCAACTGCATAGACTTAGTGTCCACTGAATTTCATAGTATTCAAAGGTTTACTATAAAAGCTTTCCTCAGAAGTAAGTTCAAGGTTGCCTTTTTCTCCCTACTTTAAACCATTCTTCGAACTCCAACTGGTATCTCTAATATCTCTTAATGCCTCCCCTTTGACACCTCCCCAAATGCATCATTTTTCTCAATCACTCTAATGAAAGACTTCTGACACCCTCATTCTCTCTCTGTTCATGATTCTACTTTGACTATAAGTTCTTCAGGTCAGGGTCTATCTTTTCTTCTGTATTTGTACCTTATGCTATAATAAAAAGAGTCTAGACCAATAGCTAGAGCTTCAGACACCGATATAATAAAAATACTAATACTTATAACAGGTTTCAAGTTTCTGATAACGAAGTTTTAGCTTTTAGTAGCCATTGTAAGCTTTCTGATCATCCTTACACTTCTTAAAACCGTCTCAAGAACATAAATTAGATTTAGAGCAACTACAGCCTAACAGAATGTATTACTGAAGCTGGGCCTTGTGTCTTCACATGAGTTAGAAAATGAAGATTATCTTACTTAGTCTGGTAAATTAGTGTATATTTCATAGGTACATCTGATGACACGACAATTAGGGTGAAAAGATTAGAGAAGGAAACAAAGACAGGAATACAGGTAGTCAGAGGAATCACTAACTCTTACAGCTGCAATAACACATGGGATTGGGGGTTGGCGCATTCTACTGTATGTCTGAATTGGAAACAAAAAGAGACAGTGATGCTACTTCAAAGGTTTAGAGAATAAGATGCAAGCAGAAGGGTTAAAAGAAGTGAATTTCCATGGCCCACATAAAAGAAATAAAGGAGATATTGTGTTCAACAAAATACACATAAAGGATCACTTAAATGGAAGATTACTTTCACCAGTCCTTTCAGGTTCCAAATTTATAATGGCCTATAAGTAAGGAAGGAAATGTTTCACTTAGATGTAAAAATTCCCTTGGTTATTGTATTTGAACTAGTTTAATACATTTCTAATGAGAAAAGTATTGTGTGGAATTTCTGCATATAGGACGACAGAAAAGAGAGATACTCCTCCACCTAAAATAACCCCATCGATACAGAGGAGCTGATTTTCAGCCATTAGAAAAAAGCCAGGAGTAAACACCGTGTTGCAAATCCACCCTAGACTGAGCATCCAACAGGATAAATGATCCTACTTAAATGATCAGAACTAAGCAGAGAAGAAAGTACAGAACACATTACGGAACAGAAGACCCTAAAACCAACTAGGCCAACGTGCACTTGGCATTTAACTTGCTGGCTTGATCTCAAACGTGAGTGAGTGAGGCTGCATCCTACGTTCAACGAAACCAGCGTCTCCATTTGCATACTCATTTCATTTAGCCTTGCACAAGGAAAGAATATATGGCTGTGATCAGTAAGTGCCAAATTAGAGTCTCCTCAATAACAATTATCCAGTGGTTCATGTTTAGATCTCGCCTTTACCATTCAAAGTTTTAAAATGGAACTGTTTAAGATTCCCAGCCCCGCCCCCCCCCCCCCCCAAAAAAAAAAGTCCTGTTTGAAGCTGTATACTTTTTCAACATTTTTGGAAACTCTTCTTCATCTGTTCAGAAAGAAAATGTCAACGTTTCAACGTAAATGCCTTTCTTTCCACTAAATTCTGTATACTCATACACTTAAGGTACACACGAATGCTCAGTTTCAACAAATAAGTCAGATTTCCTTAGGAAAGAAAGTATCATTCATTGCATCACCTAAGCCTAAAAATAGACAAAAGGCCGGGGAAAGGTGTAAAAAAAAAAATTTCAAAACATTCCTTTTCTGTTTTCTAACTAGCTGAACTGTTAAACATCACACTGAATCCAAAACTCTATGTACATACATCACTGACTTCACCTTGCTGTTGGAATCTCATCCTTCACAGTTTGTAGCTTTTTATTAAAGTTAACAATATAACCATTATACATGGGTTGTTTGCTTTTAGTAGAAAGCAAAACGTGCCTGTGTTTAATTAGGTTTGACTGTAAATGCTTGCAACTAGACTGTGAAGTGCTCATTGTAGAGAACGTGCTGTAGGAACATGGCAGTCCCACTTCTGCGGCTGTTATTGTTTGTCTGGAGACACCTTTCCGCAAGACTAGATTCAACATGACAGGGTGGCTGGCGGCACTCTGACATCTGTATCACTACAATAGGGAAAAAACAGAAATTCATTTTTGAATGAAGGCTTAAAACACGTGGGATAGCATGAACTAAAGAACCTAGACATATTAAGAAAAATAAACGGCCCTCCCTTTTCTGCATGTTTCTGTAGAATATGTTATAATCGTATCCAAATTTTTTTCATTAATTCAATAATTTTCTTCTATTCTATATTACTTGCATCACAAGCTGGACAAATAACTTCATTCCCAGCCTTCAGGAAACTTCCCCCCCCACTATTTTTATGTTACTAAGAAAATAAAATGTTAGTATATGACCATGTATCCTACATTTTGCTTTGATTTTGAGATTCTTAAAACGTATTCAGTCAAATTTAAAAGGTAATGGTAGAAATTTCAAAATAAAAAATAATTTAATCTGTATTTTTAAAGTATTTCTTCTTTTTTCTAAGTGAGCAAATAACTCAGTGAAATAGATGAATCTGCTGAAATATTTAAGTGTCACTGAATCTGCTGGGTTTTTTGGGGGGAGGTTGGTTATTTGTTTGCTTTTGTTTTTTTAAACATAAATCTATCAGTTTGGTACTTCTCTTTCCAGGGCAGTGTCTAACTATATTTCTTATTTCAATGCTATAGTGCTACAATAAACAACTAGAAGAGGTTCAAGGTAGGAAGGAAGGATGGAGAGAATACATTTTCTTTACTCCAGTGGTGTTCCTATTCCATCCTCCATATCATGAAGTCTTTTGGTAGCCTTTGCCATTGTTACATGGCCACTCTGGTCCTGTAACTCTTCGCTTGCTATGGCAACACGAGTGACACGCAAAGTAAGAAACACAAAGTAGTCAGTTCAGGTATGCTTCATTAATTCGGACAGGAGGGCCAAAAAGCAGGTCTCAAAACAAGAGAGGGTTTTGCCTTCCATGTGAGAAGAAATTAGTTTTATCTTTCAAACACAGCGCTTCATAAAGCTCTACAAAAATCTTAGGATACTGGAAAAAAAACTCCAACATTGTTCAAAACAAACTTTGAAACTTAAATTTTTTCCTTATTTGAGTTATTTCTCCGAGTTAAGCCAATTGTTCATTTACAGATGATTGTGCCCACGCTTCATCCTCTTCCTTTATAACCCAGTCAAACCCAGTTCTGAGTATTGTATTTCTCTCTACATGGTGAAGAGTTAAAAAGCAATTTGTGTCCATTGCATCCATTTACGAAATGGCTGGAGAGATTTTATTTCAACTTTCAAATACACCACGAAACATCACAGGCTGCGAGCAGAAACTAGTTGAGCAAAATTTCTTCAATGGTTGAAGCTTTGCAAGCTTAAAGCAGATGAAAACAAGGTGTTAGAATGGAAACTCGCAAAACCTAAGTTCTTAACTACCATTTATAGGGTTCATTATAGTTAATAGTGAGCTTTATTCCATTGTTCCACTAAACAATGGAATAACCTTCTATGAAAGGTTACGTGAGATCAATAGCAGTAAAAGTATTCAAGGCAGGAGTAGAAATTAGTATGAAATCTCTTCCACTGAGTTAGATAATTTGACTAAAATACGAAAGATACGGAGATCTATTTAAGAATCAACAACTAGTCCCACTCGTCTGTGAACGTTACTCCCTGACATCCTCAGTCACCTAGAAACAGTACTAGCGAGAATAAAACCGCATATCTATTTATGAGATTTCCCCTCTTCCTTAAATTTGTATTTTGTTTACTTTGTGTATTTCAAAGGAGGTATTATTGATGGAAAAACTTACGCTTATCTAGTTCAGATATACTTCAGATAAATTTGGAAATACGGAAATGAGTAGCAGACTTCAACAATTACATTGCAATTGTAAATATAAACCCCATCTTGATGTTGGTAAATCACTGACAATCACAGGCTTTAACCAGCCTTCAAAGTGGCTCCTCACTGATGAAGGGATACAAGTCCGTAATAAAGCAACGTAAGTTATGAGCTAAGGGATGTATTTTTGCAGTTCTATATGAATATATATTTTTTTGAAATGTCCATTTTTAAGACTTCTTCAGGTGTTCTCTAATAAATAGTATAAAAAATTAGAAGGAACAAATTATTAGAATTTCTGATTCCATTTATTACAAAAAATATAATTCTTTACATGTTAAGCTATAAAATAAATTAATGAAGGATCCATGTTTAAAATATATTTAAATGTAGCCACATTTATCAATTTCAAAAATCTATAGTATTTGCTTTTTGAGGGATTTTTATGAAATAGATATGTACAGACGTATTATTTTAAAAGGCAGCATGTATTCTTTTCATAGCTGTGTTATAGAAAGTACACAAATTGTAACCTATGCCTAAATACGCCTTTTTTTTTTTGCACTTCCAGACTTCGGATTTCTTATTTTTTAAATTACAAATAAATTCATTTTTAGGTTAAAATATTACAGAAAAATGATGCCTATGCAATCATAATTGCTAAACATGTGTGTCTATGTTGTATGTAATGTAGAAATAAACAAAACAGTATTTTGAACAGGTGGACCTTTAAAAAAAAAAGATTCCTAATTATTCTTATACTGTTAAAATTATTTCAATTTTGCATCTCAGCAGATACATATTTGTACACCAGAAACAGGTGTTCATCAAAGAGATGATAAAGAGATACTGCAGCCCGGGCTTGGAACCTCGCCTGCGTGGTGCGATGACAGATAAATTAGAAAAATCCTGCTAAACATCTCTCTCCACTTCAGAAGGAGATTACACCTTTTTAAAAAGGCAAAACACGCAGTTCAATTACTTATTGTCTTGGCATGTGGTTGTGATGAAAGAAGGAGTCTTAAACATCAATAGAGCTAAACTAACTTCCCAGATGGG
The DNA here is from genome assembly GCF_963924245.1 of Chroicocephalus ridibundus. Lineage (NCBI taxonomy): Eukaryota > Metazoa > Chordata > Aves > Charadriiformes > Laridae > Chroicocephalus > Chroicocephalus ridibundus. The sequence continues at coordinate 74,734,409 of NC_086289.1, read as the reverse complement.
CTTCAGAAGAGGGAAACCTTCTGCAATCCACCTGCACAGAAAGCAACTTTCTTCTATTTGAGATAAAATAACTGTTTCCCCACCCATCCATTCAAATCGTCCCTTTATCTTAAACGACTACTTGATATGCACCTCCTTTTCTTTTCGCTTACCAAAAACAAAGAGGAAAATCTTGTAGAAATAAGAAGTCGTCGTCTGTGGGATTACTTCAATGACTCTATCTCCATTGGCCCATCTGTTTAGCATCGAAGCCTCAGCGTAATAGTCGCTGTAAATCTATTTTTCATTTCATGTTAAAGATGTAACAAAAGTGTTGTATCGCTGAAAATAATAACAAATGCAAGATGCAGAGTGGTGGATTGATCGAATCCCCATATACACGTCCTAAGGTCTGACCAGCACGTGCTCCCTACTTACCTGCAGTAAAATTGTTCTGAAGAATCCAAATTACTGTTCTAAGTAAAGCAAAGTTATTTACTGATGCATTCAACAGAGGTAGTCTGAGATATGGTGTACATCGGTGTACGTACCACAAGTGAAATGCGCGTGTGTGGAACCAAACCCAAAAGAAATCACCAAAAGCTCTAAAAGCTTTGTAGTTACAAATTCATAGCTAAGTTATCAAAAGACACACTAAGGTTGTGATGGAGATAATGAAATGAGAGATGGGAAAGAGAAACTCCCTTCCTTTTGTCCTACAGTCTGAATTTGTCACTACAGCTGTTCTTTTTTGAATATGGAACACTCTGGACGTTGTTCAAATCATGGTTTTATAGATCACAAAAGGTGAACGTGGAAAATTATCTCAGGGACAGAGCCAGGAAGAAAACGATACTTCTGTTTAAGCAAACGTTTCTTTGCGAACTCTCAGGCTCAATACCAAAGTCCTGGAGTGGAGCTCAACAGATGCACTACTATATTGCAATTGCAAGGCGACCTTACGTGATATTACTGTTACAAATCTCCCGCAAGAAGGAAAAAAAAAAAAAAGAAACCTGCTAAAGGCAATGCTGAAAATTAAAGCAAATTTCTCTGTTAATTTGTTATTGTTTACTTCTTATATGATACTTTATGCATTGTTAAAATTGGTCACTAGAAACCAAATCTTCACAATGCAAAGCAGGTTCGATAAGAGAAGCGACCAGCACAGGTTAAATTAAATCACTTCATTTTTGCATGCAGAGACTTTATTACTGTTGTTGACACGTTAGACAGAAAGAAACCAGCTTGAACCTTAGATTCCAAGCTAGTATAATCTGAAGTCGGTGAACGTGAAAACTACTGAGGGGTGAAGAGAAAAACCACTGCTTTCTGCTGTACACATAGTCATTTTAATACAACCCCCCCAAACTCTAGCGCAGGTAGCAGGAATGTTTTACTCTCTGGTTTTGGGCTTATCTCTATTAGCTGCAGCTCCACGTTAAAGAGGAGGCCAGCAATAAGCAATGAGATTCAACCCTTAAGCTCCGGACAAGATGCCAACACAGCCCTCAGTTGGGCAAAATTTGGATGCCCTTGATTTAAGCCTTCTAAGCCTCTACAGTTCCAGTTCAGGAGATTAATATAATTCCCATAGCTCATACTTCTCAGAAGATTTTTTTTTTTTTGTTTGATGCTCACTATATTATTAATAGAACTGTACAAAACCCAAGCGTCTTGGTTCTCACTGTTTCAGAGAATGAAATACACTTTTATACAGCTCTCACCGAGCAGAACTGGAGTGATGCCAACAATATATTCCTGCCTAATAACTAAAATTCTAAGTGGTATAATTTCACAGGTAGTAGTACGTTTGTGTCCACCTTCACAAAAGGTGCAGCTTTCTCTCTCTGCCATCAGTTTAATGGGAGTATGAAACTTCTGGCCTATTTACCTGCTGCTCAGGACAGATTGTTTGGTTGTCCTTTAATGGTACAGAGAGACACGTGTCAGACCCCCGATTGTCCAGCGCCTTTCTTCTTTCATTTTAATATTGCTATAAATACCTTTCTTAAGTAGCTTTCCCATGATTTTTTCAGCGTTTCATGCCATCATCCAAAACTGTTAGGGGCTAAGTTAGTTTTTGAATTGACATGGTAGGAACGTACACTGACAGCCAGGAAAGTGAACTCCGCTGGAAACCAGGCAACAGCGGTTTGTCGCTACATGAAGAGGGCTCTTGGGCTGACAATCCACACCGCCTCTGCTTGGTGGCCATGCCTGTTCCTCACCACCCATCCCAGTCTTCAAATAGGCTGCCCCTTCTACAGCATCAAGTTCATATAAAGAAAAAAAAAAAAAAAAGTTACAAAATTCCTGCTTTTTAAAAAGTTTGAATAGTGCTTTTGATCAGCAGAAGGTAATTGCAATGAATGTAATAAATATCAAACCAGAGCAACAGAGTTATAATACTATTAATCTGGTACATAAATCAGAAAAAAAAGCAGAGCCAGTGCTGGGCATTTTAAAATGTGTGTGTCACAGAATACCGGTTGAATGTGAACCCTGTTATTAATAAAGTTTGTTAATCAGTACGTTCGTATTAATAGAAAACTGCAAACAGCCTCCGAGCATCAGTTTGCAAAGACTGCTGGAACTTCAAACACTGTGATAAGATACAGTGAAGCAAGAGCTTGGCCTAATCCCATTCTATAAACAGCTCTTGTTTTACAAAATAAGCAAGCCTTATACCGATCAAGTTGAACTTTAAAATATTCCCATCTCTGCTTATGTCTGAGGTGATTAAGAGTCCCCCAATTAAAATGAACACACAAAGAGATGCTAAGTCTCCTCACTAGCTGGGGAGATGCAGCGGCTACAAACGCTGCTCCTCCCCGTCATTCTTGCTCAGCGCACGCTTAACGGCCACCAAACACCCGCCAGGTTGCTTTCACAAACCCCGACGGATAAATACCTTCCACACGCCCGGCTTTCTCCTCCATCATTGCTGTCTGAAAAATTGCTGCTTCTCCACTAAGAGTGCCTCACACCATATGAAATGAAAAATGCTATTTAGGTATATTATTGGATAGTTTTGAAAGTACTTTTCTTGCTTCGTACACAACGGCACAAAAGGCTACAGAAAGTTTTGACTAAATTTAACTGACATTTTGCTTCAGCGCCTTTAAAACAATCCACTGGAAATCTTCATAACAAGTGCTCTGCTCTCCGTCACCTGTCACTCCTTGTTTTAATCAAATGACAGAAGTAGAATTTTTTTTTTTAAAGAGCACTAACAAGCTAATACCTGCTGCTTTCACAACTGTAGCAGTCATTAAGTGGTTTAGAAAAACCCAGCCTACAAACAGATGCATTGCCGTCACCAGGTGTCTTATTTGCCAGGTCTCTATCAGTCATTTTGCCTCGGGCATTCTCCTCATTTCATTTCTTTTCTCTTTCCCACACTGTTTTTTCTAGGTGTACTTTTAGCTATGCAGACCAGATTAAAAAATTTCTTCTCTTTGTGAAAATGGAAGCTTTAAATTTTCTGTAAATATTTCTCATTGCAACAGGAAAGCCTCTAGTCTAGAGTTTGTGCCTATTTCTAGTTTTCTATGGTTCTCTGTTTTGGCAGTCTGTCAACTGGCTTGTTCCAATCTTCACATAGCTGATTAAATCTCCCCCTTTCTTTGAGTGATTGATGATCTGAAGAACCCGCTTCTGGGTTTTTAAAAAGCAACTCAATCTCCTGCTATTTTTAGGAGCCCCAAGTGTAGCACAAACGTTTCGCACTGCCAGGGACATTCCTTCTCCTTTGCCCACGGAGGAGCTGCTCAGAAGATGCTGCTGACGAGCAAAAAGAAGAAATGAGGCAAGAGCCAACAGCAGAAACAAGGTACCAAACCCTGGAGTGGAAGAGGGCTTGGAGCCACCTGTAAGTATGGATCCATCTCCTTTTGTGTAGTGTATCTGATGGAACAGATGGAGAGAGACACTTTACTTGTTCTCTTCTTCTGAGGAGACCCAATGTTTTTAAAAAAGAAGATTTAAAACTTGAAGGAGGGGAGGAAAAAAGAAGGGAACAAGGAAGCTTGGGAGGAATAGGCTTTAGGTTAGTTACGTGACGCACATACGAATCCAGGCATTCGCTCGAGTTCCGTCTTTACAGAATTAACCAGATCGACAGGTGCAGGAAGCAATTTTGTTGTCAAAGTTCTGAGAGTTTCATCCATTTCATTGGCCTTTATGAACACTTTTAACCGAGAAATCAGGCTCCAGACTTAACAGATTCTTCCTTTGCACAGTAATTATGCATTTTAATTCTTTTATCTTTATTTTAAGTTACTTACTATAATTGTTCTCTTGCAGCATCTTGTTGCTCAAAGTTGCAAAAAAAATGTATCTCAAAATAAAAAGATACGGGAAATAGCTTTAATCTTCCGTCATGAAAATCTTCTTGCACACTATCCTTCATTCTAAAGAATCTGTGGTCCCCTGTCTTTTCCATACTCTGACCTTTTTGGAATCTCACGAGCTGTCCCAAGCTTGATCAGTTTCCCCGTGTTTACCCTTGGTTCCCATTTACAGAACAGTCTGATTTCAGATTAGACACCAAATCTAGAGTCCAGATTTTATCATCCGCTCTATAGCCAACTAACTGATGACTTTCTGGGAATATTTTAGTCCTTTTCTGTCAGAATTTAGCTATATTAAAAAATAGGCTGCTATCTATCTTCAGGACGAATATTTCTAGAAAGGTGCTTGTAGAGCTTCAGTCAGCCATCTGTATCTCAGAGATATCACAAAAAATTAAGAGGAAAATTCTGTTCCAGGATATATGGTTCAAAATTGAATTAATTTGAGGTCTGCTTTTTTTGTTGTTTTAGGAAAAAGCTACCGAGAATACCCTACCACTTAAAAACAAAATGCCTTTAAGCTAATTTTTCAATTATCCTACCACCTTCCAAAACATAGGCCTTTTGCCCTCGAAGTCAAGGAAGCTTTGCCTTTGATTCAAGTATCGTAATTGGAATCATTAAGTCGTAACAAAGAAAATGCTAAGATTAACCCCAAATTTTGGCCTTCAGTTTTAATTAACAACCTACGCCAACCTTTATGTTGGTTTTTTACCTTTACAGCATACCATTTACTACAGTTCAGCACCGAATTCAACCTCCAAACGCAGAGCCCCAGTACTAACCAGAAAGTTAACTGTGCGGTACGGTAACGCGCTGCCACTGGAAACCAGTCTGACCTGCTGTGGAGTGGTCGCGCCCACCGTCCCAGACTCCATTCCCTTCTGAAATCAGCCTCCTCCATCCCACGACCCAGAACACCAAAGTGGTTGGTGCAAGAGCCTTCTCCCTTGGAGGTGTTGAATAGCTTTCTTGTCTTATTGTACCCTACTGATTCTCGAGAAGCGCTGAAATTCTAGCTATCAACACACTTGTATTATTGCTTTATGCTTCTCCTTTCTCTTTCTGCTATTTGTTGCAGACAACGTCAATTAACTGCACAAACTGCTTTAGGAGACAATTTTTCTTAAAGAAGGTGCACAAGCCAAGTTGCACTGTATTTTATTAATCCATCAGGGGTTTCAGTGCCATATCGTTAAAACATGTAAATTTGCTTTTAAGATAACGTATACATTTGGAAACATTTCCATAATTTTGATGGAGAGAATGCTTTTGCCTTGTGCTTTAATACTATATATGCTATTTAGTTTTGATATAGCTTGCTGTAGTTTTACCGCTGTTTTAAAGAAAGGATTATTTAACAGGACCTTAATTACACACACTTTTAGCCTTACAAAGGCAAGGGTCAATTAATTTTACCCTACAGCTTACAGGATCCATGCTTGTTAAATAAATAAAATGAAAAAAAAAAAAAATCACTGAGTTGATTTGAAAAGGGAAATAACAGTATAGCCTCATAGGGCCAATAAAATTACAGCTAATCCTTCTGGGAATCCAAATGGCAATAAAGTGAAAGTGAGTACAGATTAACGCATTGTAAATCCACTTACTACCCAGCAATGTTTACACAAGGATTTGCCATTGCCTGTTACCATTCCATCAGCGTTTAATTGCACAGTTTGCCAAGATTTTACTGAAGAGGTTACATCTACATCTGTTTCCCACAAATATCATTCCATTCCTCAAGGATGCAAAACCTGCTTTAATCAAGGGCAAGAATATGTATTGGCACCTTATGGATGACGGAAAATGGGTGGGTTTCCAGGGTTTCGTACTGATGACTTAGTAGAATATGAACAAAATCCTGAAATGTCTAAGGAAATACTTCCAAGCGCAAATGATCCTGTGTGTTAATATTCCTGAATTTGAAATGCAGGGGAGTGCGCTTTCCATGTGCACTTTTAAAAAGCTATTTGCTTGAGTCCAAACCAGCTTTTTCCTTACTGCTCACTTATAATACAAACCGCACTCACACGGAGGCCAACAGCCAGCAAAAACATATTTCCATTTTAACGCCTTTAGATGATCAAAGCATCAGCTTAATATAATCAGCTCAAATCCATTTACCAGTGAGCCTACCACTGTGCCCAGGGACTGTTTTCCTTTCCAGCCCTATCTATTCTGGAACAGGTGCTATAATAGTAAATTAATTAGTCTGTGGAGATGCACCTTGTTCTCCATCTCCACAGGCCTCTTGTGGGTCAGGGCCTTGAGGAAAATGCCATCTGGGCAGAGTTTCCCCCAGAGAAACAATCAAAGCCTACAGATTGCAGACTACAGAGGAGGGTTCATATGACAATTAACCTTATTAGTCTTTTTTTTTTTTTTTTTTAACAGTTGATAGTGTGTCAACATGTTGGCTCTAAATAATCTGCTTCACAAAATCATCAGTGCAACTAATTCAAAGAAATCACTTCTATCTAAAAATCCTCTGAAGAAAACACAGATCTTCCTGCACTGAAAATATAAAGGTAAATAAGTATTAAACAATAACTTCCATACCTAGAAAGGTCTCACACAACAGTTCTCACATACTTCAAACTTTAACACGCTTTGGAAGACTGACAGTTTTTATTGTGACGATTGTTTACCAACCCAGAGGCATTCGTGCTATTAATCATTTTGGTTTTCTTTTTCGCACCATGGTTTTGCCAAATATCCAGTTATCAACACAATCGGAACTAAATTCAACACGTTTCACAAAAGATATCAACATTCACCTTGACAAACGCAGTGGGTGTTTGAGGGTTAACTTAAGGCCCTAAAATCTAAGGCTGAATTTTAGATTTGTGGGATTGTTTTCACAAACAACACTGTGAAACAAATAAGAATTTAGAAATCTCAAACGAAACGTGATAGAAAAGCAAATTCTCTATACAATAAAATTCTTTGCATATTTTCACTGTAAGTTCGGTGAAGAACAGAAATGAAAACGCCAAAGCAAAAAGAGCATCAAGAAGTTTAACATTTCAGACCATTAAGAAAATACAAAGTACATGTAAATTTATAAATATACAGTAACAAAAATAATATTCCTAATGCATGACTTCAGTGAATAACTTCTTCAAACATATTTTAGTTGGATAAAAAATACTAAATTTACATCATAATAAGAAACAAAGCCAAGTGATTAGTTCCTAAAATGTTTTGATGACTTCTGACTCTCTGCTTGTGAATCACTTGAATTCCTCTTATATTTATTTCTTATTCAACTTACAAAATCATTTTTATAGAGAGACTTTTATTCAGAGTTTTCTATGCTTAATATTTGAAAAATGTGTTCTTTTCATGGAGTACGTAGGTCAGAGAGTTTCTTCTCATTCCCTCCTCATAGAGGTTTTTAGTGTGAACATCAAATGAGTTTCCATCTAGAGATTTATTTTTTGAGATTTTGTTTTGGAAAAAAAAGCTAAATTCCATATTTTTTCAAGGAATTGTGCAAGGAAAATTTATTTGTTAACATGAAAAGTATAGATAAAAAAGTCAAAGCAGACATTAATTGAAAGTATCTTAAGTATTCACTAACCTGTAATAAGCACCGTTAACAAATATATTTTAGTATACCAGACAATATTTAAACTATCTTGAAATACAACACAGTTGGTTTTTTACAGCAAAAAGACTTAGAAAGATTAGCCAAATTTTACAATACTGTTTACTACCAGGATTCTTTCAAGTACTATCTCCACTGTCTACATGTGTAATAATAGTTACTTGACACGCTGTGTAATTGCTCTTTTCATTATATGTATTCCCATAACAACTTCGAAAAAGTTAACAAAATTTTTATACTTCAGTCCAAGTACTTCTGAAGTTTTCCTATTTTTCCTGTGGGGGGCAATTTAAGTTGAACGGGTAGGGTGCTAATCTGGACAGTGGAAAACCACCTATATTTCGCTTTAATACAAAAGCAGGAGTGGAATCATAATTTAGAAAGTGCAAATGTTACGTATTCTCACTGAAGAAGTGTCACTCTAAGGGCTGGAATCCCTTCCTCTGTACACACTGAGCTGGAGGAGGAGGCAGAGCAGGACGGCAGATTACGAGGAGACCCACCGGGGGAACGCAGTGAAGCGGCCACAGGAGATGAAATACACTGTGTGTACTCATTGAAGCAGCTGAAAAAACGAGCTACAAGGGACCGTATTCAACGAAGCAAGTGCAAGAGATGAGATGTACTAAAGGGACTAGCAAAAACCCTCAAGCACTTTCTCCAGTAAAACACACAAGTCTCCCTCCCTTTTATTGTCTCCCCCAACCAGAAAACCAACAAAATAAATGACATTGAATTTCCTACTTGTCACTATTTTTTTTTTCAGAGCAGCAGAAAAAAAACACGTTCAGAAGATAATAACAAGTCTTATTCTGACATACTTGATCGCAATATGCTGGAATGACAACTCACATGCCACAAGCGATGTTTAGCACATCAGTATCACGGAATTCAGGTGGTACAACCCACAAGTTCACCAAATTTTTTCCTAGGTGTCAGCACCTTCCCTATCTGTCTCCAAGCAGATAAAAGACCTGCTCTATCCACCCCAGGTACTCCGGCAATGACAGGACTTCTCAGAGTAACCCTTCTCAAGGAAACGGGAAAGAGCGAGCAGCGGTATTTTGTTAGATCGACGGCGTGGTCAGGCTGACAAACAAAACCGGTAAGTCTTAGAGGCTGGAACCCAAAGGAAATCTGGAAGTACCTACAGTGGGGCCAAGGAGGAAACTCTAGTTATTTACTACTTTTGCAATATCCCCACTTATGCATTTTTGGGTACCATACTCTGGATTATTCCACAGCGCTCAGAGTTGCTAAAATAGCTTTCAAGATTCAAAATAATTATAAAAGCATTGTATATAACTATGCATATAACACAATAACTATAAAGGCACCCATTTGAAACAATCCCAGTTGTAGAGCTTCTCCCTTGAGTCATCACTACATGCATTTGGATGTTTACTGATACTTGCACCTTTCACCTTCAAACCCGAAATTCTGTCTGTAACCATAAAGCTGTATCTTAAGGGAAAATCTTATAGGTTTTAAGGAAAATGAAACTAAAATAGTTTTGAAAAGTAGTCGTCTCAAATTTCTAATTCTGTCGCTGCTGGAGAAACCTATGGATGAAACTGCTACATTTTCAGAATAAACAAATGAGAACAACCCTGTTTCCCAGTATTCAGATCCTATAAAAATGAGAAACTACTGCCTTTGGAAGACTTGCCTGATACGACAATACAAACCCCATTATTAGCTGCTTTTATACTTAAAGTCAGAAATAGTGTTGGAAAAAACTGCTAAAATGCCTAGTATCGGGTTTCTACAACTACACAGTTCACCCAAGAGAGCTGTAAAGAAACTCAAACATGAAACTGCTGAGCCGTACCCTACTTTTCAACTCAGAGCTCAAGTACAAGTAAAAAGGCAAATAATATTAGGAATTACTATCATATGAGTTCAGAATATGGAAGAATATAATTATGCTACCACATAAATCTAATATCACCCACAGCTTAACCACCCTTCTGAGAAGATACAGATGGGGGCACAGAGAAGAGCAACGCAGATAAGACAGAGATATAAAGCAGCTTCTGTCTGGCCTCCCTGAGGTTGGTATGGTCATGAATCTTGAGGAAGAGGGAACTATTAGTCACTGCTTCTCACAACACAAAAAAGCAAAGGTGCCGTTAATGAAAATATCAGGCAGCAGCTTTTAAACACACAAAGGGTGTATGTTATCAATCCAATTAAATTATATAACTAATCACCACAAATAACTTCTGATTTTCAAAAGGGAAAAGTGACTCAATGCGTTCACGGAAGAAAGGTCCCTACTGTTAAATAGAGCTGTCTGGATCCAAGGCCTGAGCCCCTTTTCACTCAAAGGAGAATATCACGGAAAGAGCCACACATATCTTACCTCGTTCTTATATTCTTTTCTTATGTGCTACCAAGTGCCAGTGGGAACACGGTGCTGGGCTACTGGTCTGACCCATCACATTATGAAATACGTTACATACGTGCGGTAAGTTAACCGTGCCTGTCTGCCTCCTCGCTCCTCCCTCTCCCTCAGCTCTTCAGTGGTGTTTGTTATCCCTTCTCAAATGTGTTTTCCCAGAGGCACCACCGCCATCCCCGATGGGCTGTGGTTTGACCAGTGGTGGGTCCGTTTTGGAGCCCGCTCTGTCCAACATGGGGGCAGCTCCTGGCCTCTTCTCACAGGGGCTGCATCCCCCCCACCCAACCTCACACATAAACCAAACACAGTACGTGTCTCCTAGCACTACAAAGATGATGAGAAAGTACTTCTACAGACACCAGGAGGATGACCTACATGCATGAAGAGAAGGGAGGTATTCGCAAAGGCCTAACGAGGCTGATCTCCCCACACACGCTCGCTGGGGGAGAAGGCAGATGTGCTCTCCTGGAGGTGTCCTGGAGGAGCCCCTCTTCCACCTCCCCACTGGCAACACAAGAAGCCAAGGGACATTAGTGTCACTAGGTTAGACCTAATCCATGTGGGTAACCCTGTACACATCATCCCTTCTCCACAATTCTCAGAATACTTTGAATGAAAGAAACATATGAACACAAGGTTTTAGGAGGTATGCAAAGTGATGTTCTGTGCCCTTAACGCTCAGAGCAAAAATATTAGCTCATTCTTAATATGACGTTAAAACTATCAGCGTATTCTGCACAAAGCTGCTAACCAGCTCAGTATTTGCTAAAAAAAGAGACACTTTTCCCAAAGCCAGCAACTTCTTCTAAACTCAGAGAAGCAACAGGGTTATTGAAAGGCCTATATGTATAATTCAATCACTTTATCACCTTAAAAGGAGAGGTAAAATACAGTGTTCATTATTATCTCTGTAGTAAATTATGATTTTTTTTTATAAGTATGTTTGCACAATGAAGAAAATATTCATATTACAACTAAAAAAAGAAATCTGAACCACTGACAGACAGCAGGAAAATTTCTGCATGTTATTCCTCCACTCCATAATTCTGTTTCTCTAATTTCACACATATTTAGCATCTTGTCTAGAGGGCATTAGTGTATTTGGTGATGAGATGAAGGCAGCCTAATGCAGGCCTGGCAAGAGCTCCCTGTCACCAGTCCTCCTGGGTCCAGAGATCAGCATTCTTAAAATACGAGGATTTGATAGAGTTAACGCCATCCCCTCGAGCAGATGGTTTGGAACATTCTGTCAACGCTGCCACCGATTACTGCAAACAGCTTCTGGTTACGCTGATAGCCCCTCTGGGAGCCCAGCGAGGCGCTGGCTGACCCCGCTCCGCGGGGCAAACCCTGCTGCTGCTGCCGGAGCAGGGAGGACGCGGGAGCCTCTCCCAAACAGCCACCGGTACCTCCCCGCTGCAGCTCCGCGGAACAGCAGTAACAGGTTTTAGCATGTTACATTTTACGCTCCTCATTGTGCTTGGCAAACAGAGACCATTAAATACCTTTTCCTTTGTTTTAAGAGTTTATATTGTCACAGCTCAGGCTGAGGCAGCGCTGTCATTCCCTCGCGCAGGTTCAGCTCTCCTGCCCACCCATTCGGTACCAAAACACTCTGTGCATCCACAGACTAGTTTGAATATACGAAATACGAGCTTATGTATTACGTATTCGTTAGCAACATTTTCTGCACTTCCTGAATAGATATGAGTCAGACTGGAATCACAGTTAACACCATGGCAAAAAGCTTTTATAAACTTGTTCCACTTTCTTACTAAAGTAACATCTTAATACATTAGCTTTGTATTACTCAAAACATTAACTTATTTAGCTCAACACCGATAAACACCACCTGGCCTTTATGGATTCACTACTGCAGGTCTTTTTCAGCATTTTAAGTCAGATCTACGTTTTTAAGCCTCTACTTTTCTTCTAGGAGAAGCCTGGAGCATCAGAGTTATCAAGGCTGCTCTTCTGTCCCAAATTTGGTATCTAACACTACAATGTATAGTGGTAACGTGGCAAGGGGAAGTCCAATTTATCTTTCCAGCCGGAATTCATTCTGCAAAGCAATTAACTGCTTCAAGAAAGATTAATACGCACTTAGAATTAGGATGAAGAACTGGTCTGAGAAACAAAAAAACAGACACAAACTTTTGTACTGTCCCTCAGATAAGGGCTTGCACAACACAGTTGGGCAAAGCTCATCAAATGGAAAACCAAGAGGCTTCCTCGCTCCTGCTCTGGCTGGCTTTGCATCAGGGACAGCAGACACGTCCCCTTGCAGCCACCAGCATCGCAGCTTCCATCGTAGTGGTCACAACATCTGCTTCTTCATGCCAGTTACAAGCTCGCTCCAGGTAACACTGGTCTGTAACGCACATCTTGGAGCTTCCTTAGTACAAGATCCTTAGGAGACTCCAGTGGCTTCTGAGACCTTTCAGGAGCACACCAAGAACCAGACTCTGAACCTCAAGAGTCAGGAGGACTCAGATAACCGTTAGACTGATGTATCGTAGCAGCAAAGTCCAAGGGAGCTACTGTTAGCTTCCCCAGAGCAAAATGAACAGGAAAGGAAACCCCCTGGCTCTCCTGAGAAGTACCGCATCCAAGAAACACACGTGGGCTCTGAGTAAGGAGGAAAAGGTATTTTTTTGCCCCTAAGGAACCAGACCTTGTTTCCCTGTCTTCTTCCTGGTCTGCACCAACATGAGAGCAAGATAAGTAAGTAAAAACCAAACATTAACAAAAGCGATACTGGCATAAAACCCCTCACATCCTATGCAGAGTCACATAAACAACAGTATAGTTTTGTTTCCTTTTATTTATTTTTTTTAAATATTCATTGACTGCACACTTTGAAACGAAACTAATAGCCAAGAAATTCTCATTCTCTGGTGATAGTTCAACAGCTTAACTTGACATCCCCAGTCTGAGTGCAGTGGACAAATATCCACCAAAAATGACAAGTGAACATAAGCGAATTCCTCTTTGGCGACCCAGGCGGAGACCAGCGGCAGGAAGGCTGCGCACACTGTGCCGTTAGCACAGACGTTCCTGCAGACACAAAGCTCAGGTATTTTCGACGGGTTACATGGCTGTTTGCATAGGAATTGTGTAATTTAAGATCTTTTCATAAAGAAATTTTTCATACTATCAATTTCATTTTAGCCCTTCTAAGAAGCAACGCGTTCATTTGGCCTGGTTCAAGTTTACACTCTCAAGTGCGAGCATTTGGACCAGAGACCCGCTTTCCCTCCCCAGGCACAGAGGTTTGATACCAAGTGCATCAAATCAACAGAAAGACTCTCAGAGTGTCACCAACCAGAATCTCTCAGCAACGCTGTCATACGTATAAACCCAACTATCTGTACAAATATTATTACGACAGATGCTGTTTACAACAGTATTTCACCGATTCTATTTATTACATCACTTCCACCAAAAGCACATTCAACTTCTGCCTGAATAAAAATATTGCTGTTTTGGGGATGAAGACAAATTTCAGAATTCAAACGAGCCTACATTTTTTCCAAGCACTTGGCGCATCTACACTTTATATTTGAGGCATTTTATTAGAGGAAGAGTCCAGGAGGTTAGACAGCTGGTGTCATTGCTTGGGAGAATGAGCTTTCCCCGTGAGCGCAGGATGGGTGACAAGTTACACAGCAACACCTGCTGGCAAGTCTACAGAGGAGAACATGTCACTGTCCCCTGCAGAAGCCGCTCTTTGCTGGAGAAGCGGTAGCATCGTCATCACCAGGAGCCCCATCCTGCAAAGCCTCACCCAACACCTGCCTCCTCCCGGTGTGAGCTCAGTAACGCGCTTGGCTTGTGTAAGAAGATTAAAATAAGAAACAGAAACAAAGACAAAAAGGGGCTGAAAAGAGGAAATATATACAGGAGACAGGAATATAAGCAGGGCCACAGCGGCAACACTCCTGACAAATTGACTACTAAATGTTTGTAGGATTGGATCTCGTGATTTTTATTTGGCATAACAAAAGGACAATATTTTTCAGTGACATTAGCTTGGACAATGGCTTTCATTAGAAAGGGTTACCGCCTCTTCCCCATTACACACTCTTTCTGTGATGCTCAGAACACTGCTCTCTTAAGGGTATTTTTCCTTGGATTTTTTTGAAAATAAGAAAAAAATTAATGAAGTAAAATTTGTTGACGGTCCCCCTCGCCAGCACAGTGGGTGTTCTACCTATGGGCTGTCACATTTGCCATGTTCATTTCTGCAGGTGCTAAATACATGCTGACAACAACATATGTTACCAGTCTTAAATGTGTGGTGGGTTTTGTGTTTTTTTTTTAACCTCGTAATTAAAGAGCACTCATAGCTTAGGAAAAAATAAATAAATCCAGGTGAAAGCTGACTCTGCCCAGTGTATTTAACATTCACTTACATTTGCATTCTCTGTCTTGTGATTTGGGTATTTCCCTAATGATGCACAGGAAGAAAAGGCAGAGGGGTGGAGGGGGAAGCGAAAGGATCCTATCTTCCAAATAGTAGTTATTTAAAAATAATATCACATAAATTTTGAAACAACAGCATGCAAAATAAGCACCGGTTCTGTCTGGAATCACCCCTTTCCCCCTGCGTCTCCTTACTTGTATTTCTGAGCTCTCTTTTTGTTTATTTCCGTCTCTTATTTTAATCTCCTTAGTCCTGCCAAGCGTGTTATATGTGGTCTCCAAAGGAGCGTTTCCTATACATGCTGTTATACAATAGGACTCACCTATTCAGCTGTATAAAAGTTGAACTTACCCTATTAATTATAGTATTATATTTTTGCCTGTTTAATGTATCACGCTATTATTCATTGAAACCTATATACACTGTTCTTCAGGGCAGCACAATATTAAGAATCTACATATATACACGAGTCAGGGGAAAATTGTATACTTCAGCACAGTTTAGCAAGTTATTTTTTATATAACCATTCTGTTCAATATACCAGAATACCTTTTGTCACCTGAAATAAAGTTAGATCATGAGATCAATTAGAAATTTCTGTAGAAAATAAATCTGATTACCTGCATATCAAAGAAGATGTGATGGAGAATATTAAAATCGAGCAATACTATTTCATGTATGATCAAACTACTACACGCTAAAAGAGTATAAAAAAATCAAAGCTACAGAAAAATGTCTTTTCTCAGCCTGCTTCACAAATCTGATGCAGTAGGTTTTGGTTACACTATTTTAGTTCTAAGCAAGTTTGAAAACACTGAGATGAAGAAAAGCATTTCCTTGCTTTCTCTGCAAAATTTCAACTTTACAATACGACTAGGATTCCTTACTTGAGGATAAAAAAAATAAAATAAAATAAAATAAAAATCTGAAGAGAATGCAAATTTAAGCGTTTAAGACAAACTGAAGCACTGTTACTTCCCCCGTGGGAGGGTCTGCTGGGCCGAGTACCAGCCCAGACTGGCATTTGCCTGCTGCGGGAAGGGAGTCGCAGACACCCCCAGCTCGGATCAAGAGAAGATGTGGCAGGATTCATTCATTGCTGCAGGATGCTCCCATCCACCTGGGGCTTCAGAGGTGTGGGGGGGAAGTATTGTGCTGCTCAGTTCTAGGCATTTGTATTCTTACCAGTTAAAAAACAAACTTCAGCAAATATGCCAAATATTTGCCTTCATTGAGAACAAAGCCAAAGAAAACTGCCATGATAAACCAGCCCATCTGTGAATTGGCTCTGCAACTCAGACGGAACGACAATTTTGGGATCGCTTCCTCAGGCTCAGAACGGCGAAACTTAATGTCTGAAGCCAGACTGCCCCACTTATATCTCTAACTCAAGTCTATCCTGGAATACAATTTAAACAATTTTTATTAAAGGATGCCCCCCCCCAAGAGCCCCCCCAAACATAAAATCAGTCTTTTCAACAGTTCGCTTCAGACAATAGAAATCTCTTCTGAGTGACAAAACACACTTACCATAGATAGCACTGTAACGTTGGAAATTTTCTACTTCATACCTAGTTTCCTTTTATACCGGGACTGTGTTCCTACAGCTGAAAATGATCCCAAACTACACACCACATACAGGACGTCAGACATTTTATTAGGTAAAACGCTATCTGCTAAACAAATACACGCTTAAAGAAATAGTAGGTGTCACTCAGCCAGACGCAGAGACTCCCTGCATTAAACTCTACGCAGACTTTTCTTAAGTGTTAGATTCTACTCCAGCCCTCATAAAGGGTTAAAATACAGATGCTGTGAATGGAATGTATAATCCTTAAGGCCCTAGAGCATTAAGACATATCTGCTCCTTAGGGTCCATCTCTGTCCATAATCAATTTCTTCCCTTGGAGAACATTAATTGTCTCTAATGATAGCTTTCCATCAATACATCCTTGATCTTAAAAGGCCTGTACAGCTTTTTCCTTTATTCAATCAAATCATCTCTACAATTGCCCTCCTTTAGTAAGATAATACCTTTTAAGCCTTGTATTTTAATATAAAAAAATAAGAGGTAGCAGCAAATTCTAATGGAAGTGCTAACATTTGAGAACCAGGATGATGGCTTCCATTATCCTAAATAATGTTTGAAGATTACGGAAAGCACTGTGTTTCAAAAGGTGGAAACTAATCCCCCACTTTCAAATTATTCCTTGTACAAAAATCTGTTCTGACATTAGGAATTTTTGTGCCCCAACTACAGGACTGTATATTTAAATATTTGAATATGAAAGATAATTTTCAGCTCTGGAGGGGAAAAAGCAAATAATTACTATTTATAAGCAGTAAATGCTGAATAATTTGAGAAATTGACAACCTTAAACACAGAAGCCCTTTATTTTTTCATTCTCCGGTGCAGGGGTGGCTTAGCTGTTCACTCAAACCACTATAACTCCAATCAGAAGTTCCTAAAATTATTTAATTTCATGATGGCTCAAAAACTCAATCTCCTAGTGACCCACTAACGTGTCTTGCTTTCCCCACCCCCTTCTCTCTTCCTTCTACGTGCTTTTCAACAGGCGTGGAAATTCAATTTTTTTGCCATTCAACTGATTTGTTTCCATTCAAATAGAGGATTTTTCTTGCACTTCTTTATCTAGATTGCCCAGCACCAATCTGTGTTTCCACCCATATTCTAACATGCGTTTGTGGGAAATGGCACTACTGTTTATAATGGCTCAAGGACCTCGAAATGAAACATTGATGGCACAAAAGACCTCAAACCTTTCCAATTCTTTACTTGCAATTTTTATTTTTTTTTATATCCGGCGTGAGTGTGACAGAATTTTGGTGATGCCTGTTTAGCATCATTTTTATCTAAGAAAGGCCATGGAGAAGCTTTTCTGCAATTGGCTCTCATCCCCCATTGACTGTAATATTAGAGCCTTCCACTTACTCAAAAATCACACACACAAATAAATAAATAAAAGCAGGAGATTTACAATCAGAAAACTGATGAAAAATCTAACAAACATGAACTGTGTGGATTTTCTTTTCATTCTCACACAGGCACGAATATTACCCTGCCTGATGTTCGTTTTACTATTTGGTATTTTGCAAAATATTGATGGCAAAAGCAGTAGGAGAAAAAAATAATGCTACGAATATGAAAAAATAAGAAATATAGGCAGGTAGATACAATCAATGCAACAGCTATCAAACCTAAACAAAACAAAACAGGGGGGGGAAAAAAAAAAAGAAAGGAGACCAGTTAACAACCTAGATAAGAGATGAAAATTGCCAGTGAGGCAGATCAAGTTTATTCAATGCCCTGATAAGCACCTATTTGCTCTTCCCCATAATGCTCTCTCAGTATTTATAAATTATCATTTAATTATGCTGGCAAGTGGTAATTGTCAAATAAAGCTCAGATAGGCATAAGCCCTCAGGCTGCACATGACAGAAAAATATCTGTTAAAGCTGGGCTGATTCACACGCTTAGGAAATCATTTCCTTTCTTCTTTTTATCCTTGCCAACAAATTATATGAACTGGCACTTTGTGCTTTGTAGGCATTTTGAAGTCTATGCAGATTACAGGAAAGAAAAATTAGTTGTTTCAGTATCTACCATTCCTAAATTATTCTGCTGATTTAAGACACCATGTTCTATTTCAACAAAAGAGTGCCAAAGATCAAGGAATCAGAGCCTTCCTCTGCTTAGAATTTATGCCCAGGGTCACTTTCAATTGGGTAAAATCAAGATTTGGGGAATTATTGAATACTGTGCATAATAGATTTGATACAGAGCAATAGTTAAAATATGACGTTTATCCCATTAGGATAGAAACACTGAGCAACATTTTTAAAAAGTCTTTTACTACTTAGATTCAATTATAGACCTATTAAACGGTCTCTGATATACACACACTCCGATACAGACGCAGGCACCCACAGATTTGAAGGATTTCTTAGTTTAAAGCACACATATCCAACTATTAAAGTATATAGAAAAATAGATGGAAAAGAAGTTTAGTGCTAAATAACAATAAAGTCAGACTCTTGAGAACTGTGGAATGCGTGTCTGAACAACAGAAGTACCAGGATTAGGGTACGCTGCGAGCCCATTTGCTATCGATGCCATTGCTGGAGCATTACTGCCAAAACCAGCACCAACATTCTGGGTTTCCTCTCTACAGTTATTGTAAAACAGAAACTCGGAGTGGCAGACAACTACCCATTAGCATATGAAGTCTCTTCCCCTGCAAGTGCAATACTCGTGCTACTTTATGCGTGTACTTTCGTGCATGATAGGCCCTTTCACAGTTAAAAGATTTCTGAGGTACTTTGGCCAACCAGAAGGAGCCCAAAACAAGTCTCAGTCCCCCCTGGCTTTGAACCTAAGCCTTTGTGTATTTTTTTCTTCTCTCCCTCATCAGCAGAGTTCAATAGAATTTCTCTTGCATTTTTATGCATAGTCTAGACACAATTAACTTATATTCAAATCCAAGCTGTTATTAGTTAGCTGATGTCATATATGAGGCTTCTGCCTATGATATTGGTATACCCTGCATTATCTCAAACCAGTCTGAAGAAGTCACTGAGCGTTCTGAATCTTCCAGGAAAAGCTTTCTGATAAAGGAGGTTAGAATTTTTCAGAAAAATCTATTTTGCTTTCAGGCTATCGGTAACCCCCAACTATTACCATAGACAGCATACAGTTCCCATATACTCAGTACACAGTTAGCAACTGCAGTAACACCATTTATTACGGCAAGAAACACTGGGAGAAAGGAGGGGCTGTACAGGACAGTATTCTAACTTCAATGGAAAAACTACAAATTTTTTGCTTCCAATTTGCAGGTTTCATGGCTTCAGTCAACGAGCAGGACTGCGTATGGACTGCGTCGCACAGACGCTTCCTGTCGCTTCAGAGGGGCTGTAAAAGCATTGCTCAACAACAAGCCTTTCCTTCTTACCAGAATGATCTACTGCCGCTTCCCCACGTCTCGTGAAACTCATCATCTTCCTCGGGAGGCTTGCTCAGAGAATTAGTACCCCAGGGGTTAGATAACACATAGACTGGCCAAGCCGTGCAATTCTCGGGTTATACCAGATGTTCAAGTAGCAGATAGCCAGAAAGTATTTCCTGGTGCTGTGGCAGCCAGAACAAGCTGGTGTCTTATATTCAGCATAAGCGGCAAGGTAGGTAAGATTCTCATCGGAATAGCTTTTAGCCACATTGATCTACCATAAAAGCTACTGCACAACCATGTAGTCTTAAATACACACACTACCGTTTTGAAGCTCTCTACCAATTCCCAGAAACAGATGCAGGAAACAACATGCTTCATGCATGGAAGAAGAAATAGGAATAACTCAGATAGGAACACTTCATATAGAGATTCCAGACATTAATTCCCGCAGAGGAGCATCGCATTGTAGCACCTGTCCTAGAGGTACGGTGAATCAATGCCAAATCAGAAATTTATGCTCGAGAAGATTGCCGTAGGAAAATCTGGAGAACTTCTGCCTCGGTAGCTTTGCTCCTGATCCACAGGATCCAGCCAGCACATCGGCTGCAAAGTCATCAGAGGACAGACCACCACTGAATCTATCAGTGTCAAGGCTTCAGGATCTTGGATGTGAACATGATTCTATTTTTTTTTCCGCACAAGACTATAAAACATATAAATTTGGTTAGCACTGTTCATCTCAAATAGTATTTTAGCAAAAGACATGCTATTTTCATTAAGTGGTGAACTGAATTTTGTATCAATTAAAGAGGAAAAGAATGTAACTGCTCTCATAACACCAGAATACTCAACTAGCTGTAAGGAGCTATTACACAGCTGACAGAGAAAGATAATGCAGAAAATTTTGGTGAGCTCTAATGCTTACTCTAAAGTAGGTTTCGTATTGACGACTGGCCAAGAAGTTTTTCCCTCTAAATGACTTATTTTTTTTTCCTGGAAATCATTTCATACTAAGACTAACCTCTATGAAAGAATTATTATACCAAGAGTCCTTTCCAACCTAAACGATTCTGTGATTCCAAGACTGTAACGAACTACATAGCAGACTGGGAGGTGAAAAGGATCTTCTCCACACATCAGCATTATTTCCAGTCTCCTTTCGCTAATTTGGGTTTTGCAAGTCTTTCCAGATACATTCCATAGACATAGGATGGAACAGACATTCCATAAACAGGAAAGTGGGAATCAACTCACCTTTCAAAAATATTCCACTTATCTACACATGCTTTTTGACACCTTTAATCACAAAGTTGACTGTGGAAAATGCATCATGTTGCCAATCATCAATAGCAACACAGGGGACTCATAAAGCTTCTGCTCTAGGGGAAATGTGCAAACCCACAATCTGTCCTGTTAGCAAAGAGCATAACGCTGTTGCTGTCAGAGGCCTTATGTTTGTGAGACTTTGCTTATACAATAATATTTAGTTGCATTTACACAGCATGTAACATTATCTAAAGTTACTACTGTAATTCTATCTAGAGAACAACAGCATGGGAAACAGAGTCCTGTACTGCACAGATTACTCCTGATACTGTTCACAGACACGCGTTGGGATTATAAGAGACTTCCAACCTCGAGCAAAAAATACCCGACAGCACACTTCTACTTGCCTCATCTAGCTTCCACCAAACCCATCTTTTCTCTGAACACAGAAAATACTGTAAGCAGGGTGGCTGGGAGACTTCGCTTCTGAAGCCCTCGTGGTTAAGATTAAGACAATTCTGCATGGCCCAATAAAATATAATTTAATATTCAAATTTATATGGACAATTGGAAAGAATCTGCTGCTGCTTTTTCTCATCTTGCACAACAAACCTCTAGCTACATTATGGCATTAGTGACTTCCTATATCTTAACTTGAAAAGAACAGGTCACAAAAAATCTTGTCACAACTACAGGTTGACTTAAAACGGTCCCGTGTCTATAAAGTATGATGAGCCCTGAGCATTTTTGTATCATCTGAATTGATAACTACATCCTTGCTACAGAATTCTGAGAATAATTAAATACAGAAGCTGTAATTCCACTTTCCTACTTTTCGAGTAACTTCTACAGCATTGAGGACTTTTACAGCAAGTTCAGTAGGACTTTTCTGTAGGTGATACCACAGTAAGGACCAGAATTCAAACTGCTTGGCTTTATAGACTCAGGGTGTCTTTGCCTTTGGTCATATCCTTTGCACTCAACGCAGTAATTATTAATTTTTAGTTTTAAATCTGTTTTTCAACGTATAGGTTCAGTTTTCATTTAAATTGTCCAGAGAAATTAATAATATTAAGATAATTAATTAAGATACTAATAAGATAGCTTAACACATCCCAGAAATTTATTTAATAAAACTCACGAGAAGATAATGAAAGGTCTTCCTGAAAAATCATGGTAGATTGGGAAATGTGGATTGACCAGCTATAAAAGTAAATTCTCAATAACAGCTATATTCTCCTTTCAGGGGCTTTTTTTTTATGGAAATATTTCATCACATACGTAAACAGTGATTTTTAGTTTAATTCTGCACTTATCAAACCACTTTGAAATTACATCAAATACATATACCATAAGAACACATAGATTGTATCCAATTTAAGATGAAGTCAGACGGAAGTAAGAATCAACTCACCTTTCAAAAATATTCCACTTATCTACACGTGCTTTTTGACACCTTTAATCACAAGTATGTGATCCAAGTATGTACTTGGACCTGAAACCTCACAGAAATTCAGTGACAATCCAGATGTAAACTTTATAACTCAAGCCTGTCTCATTACTGCAACAGCATTAATGAGATACTTCTCTCTACTTTGCAAATGTTTCCTGCTGATTTCCTACATCAACCCAATAGAACCTTCATGGTCTAGCTCATGACAGCAAGAACAGGAATGTGGGGCTTTTTTCTCTGGTAACTTTCTGGAAGGAGTGGTTGGAAAACGTGAAGGAACATGCTGACAAAGCATGAAACAGCAGAAATCAAAATATCAATTTTCCTTAAAAATTGATTCTCTGAAAACATTCCGGAGAAACTCTATGTCTCCTATTCACAGGACAGGATCTTACTCGTTAGGGGCACTTTAGGGAGAAAGATTTAACTACAAAAATAAGTCTCTCCATTTTTAACACCTATTTAAAATTAGGTTGTTGAAAACTGGAGTTTAACTAGCTTATGAAATGAAATTTTTAGTTTACATTGATTAAAAATTCTGTACATGGAAAAGTGGTGCTATCGATTAAACTGGAAGTATATACTGGACTGTCAGTTTTCCTGGAAATAGCAGATATTTTGACATACATTATATTCAGCATCGTGTCGTCAGCATGTACACTGCAATGTAATTAGTTTCCTTGCTTACGGAGCAACTTACTTTTTTCTTAAGAATTCGTTTTTTATTTTGCTTAAAGACTGCACCCAGTCCGGTAATCCAAGCTCCCTTGTCCCCATTCTCGAAGGGCGTTCCCAGGAGCAAGACACAGCATGTGCCATGGCTACTAGGAAACAGCACGGCCACTGGCTGGCCACTGGCTGCCAAAAAGGCTGCGTAAGGTTGCAACCTGCCCAACTTTGCCCAAGTGCAGAACATCACCAATATTCACAAAACTTTTTGGAACACGTGTATTTGATACTGCTCCATTTCTTTCAAATCTGGCTGAGTTAGCCAACGAGCGTCAAAGGTACTGGGCAGAAACATGGACAGACATGGGGAGAGGCCGCATCACCGCACAACAGTAAACCAAGCCACGATTTCCTGAGAGGTTCACATCGAGAGATCTGGAAACGGCTTCTTGCTTTGTTACTTACACTGTGAAGATTACTCATTTGAATTTATAAAGTGCTGAGAGACCCCAAGGAAGAAGATGCTGTGAAAGTACTAAGCATGTTTACCAGTCTGTTCTTGTTCAAAATAGAGCGCACACAAACTAGTCAGACAGGGAAGACATCCTTTATCCGCACGAAGCAGAGAATCCCAGCCCCCTGTGCGGAATTACCTCCACAGTGAGGTGACCTGCACAATCCTGGCTTCTTCCTCTCCCAGGGACAGGCGGCAGCTGGGGGCTAAGGACCTTCAGGATATTCGCGGCATGTTCCTTACTGTTTCAAGAGATCTAACACCTGCTAGCAGTAACAGCGCACATATCTCTCTTTCGAAAAAGCAGTCATTGTCTAGTCCCACTTTCTCTGAAGGGCGTTAACTTGATACACGTTGACAAGGATAAACTTTGCTTTAATTTAAGATCTCAGAAATTATCACTGGTTTGCACAGGGTGTGGCCAACAGGAATTTCCACAAGTCTTCAGGTGGTGCTGGCACAGCCAGCAATCCTACAGCCCGATGGAGAAGGATCTCGGGCAAGAAAGGGCCAGTCACCCCAGGAGAAAACTCAAGAGATGCGTTGTCTGAGGTCAGGTCCTTGGGACTGAACCCCCCGTCTCAGGTTAAAGGATGTCATTACGTTCCACCTTGGCAAGGCCGTTGCACACTGGGTCCTTTAAGCCCGTGTCTCCTCTTGGTGATTATTGTGGCTTCACAAACAGCAGGAAAAAACAGATTTCTGATTTTTGTTGTGTGAAAGTATTTAAAAATTAAAGAATATCATTTGGCCTTGATGAAACTTTTCTCTCTCCCCCCCACGTTTCTTCCCTCCCACCCTCCATACATTTTTCACATAATCTAACCCTTTTTATATTTTTATATTATTTAGAAAGGTATTAACAAGCATCCTGCAATCACCACAAACCTACATGATGAAAATATGTAAAATATATTTAGTTAGGAAACCGTTGCAATTTGTCAAGATTCCTTAAGGAAGGATTATTTATTACAAATTGGAAAGTACTTGAAGGATAATACAAAATGACTTCACAATTAAATCAAAATTTAATAACTTCGTCAGGTATTCTCTAACATATGTCTAAGTCTTCCATGTTGTAATTGAAAAAGATTCCCCCCCCCAATTATACACTAACAGCTAAGTGAAAAACATAAAATATTAAGAGTTATAATTCATTTTCAAACTATTGTTTCTATACATTTTTTTGTACCCAACTTAGTGTGCTAGAAAAATTATAGCACTCATTCTGTGTATATCGCTTTTAACGTTTCATCAGGAAACTCCACTTTGCTGCCAACAGAGCAGCGCTGAAGAAGCTGTCAGATTTCTAATGCAGCTTTTCCATTTTAAGAAATACAAAACTGTGGTATTTTCTCTATCCTCTAATTCCTACGTTATTATATAAGAGGATGTTTATTAGTGTTCTTCAAATGCATTTTGTGCTGAACTCTGTCTGCAATTAAATATTCAAAGAAAGCGTTAAGATCATGCAGTCAGATCAGTTCTGTAGTCTGGGCTGTATAATTTCAGTTATTCCTCTACTGAGCCAAATAACGCGTGTTTGTGACTGCCTCATCTCTTTTCTCTGGAGAGGGGGTATTTTCCTTTTCTTTTCCATTAATATCCTGATTAATATATCTTCTTCTTCACTCAAGTTTGGTTCGCATTGTGACATATCATTTTGCTTCAGTAGGTAAATATATAAAATGCATATCCAAAGTCAGGTTTGAAAGCCATGTAACAACTGACCTATTACAAACAATGGGGCTTCTATAGTGGCTAGCTTTGCCAGGATTAGCGTGTTTCGATGAGATAATCAACTATGCATTTTGTGACCAGCTCACTCCCATCCTGGCAAAACGATCTTGCTGGGAGGCAGACTGCATGCTTCACTACCAGGAAATGGACAATGACAGATAGTCTGCATTTCCATTTACACGTAGCCTTAATTGTTGTCACTGAAAAAGACGTGCCAGATACTGACACAACAGATCATTCAAAATAAGTTATGTATTCATGTTAAGCGTTATTTATCTAGACTGCAAAGGAAAACAAATATTGCTCTTTCTCCCCCCCTTCCTAATTAGCCGATTGTTTCAAATGCTTTTTGTTAGGGATTCAGCAATTTATGTTCTTTAAGCTTGTCATAAAGATAACGCTTATTATGAACTATGCTAAGAATACAGTCCTAATTCAGATTCCTTTCTTTTCTAGCTACACCATAATGAAGATGTTTGCAGGATTCATTTATTTGATTCTGTCCAGGGAACCTCATGAAATGTATTTAAAAATAAACACAATAAAACACCCATGCTCAAAACATCACTGGCATTTTTTGTGTGTGACATCCTAATAACAGTGATATGGAGTCCTGTTAAAAATTGGTAATAGAAAAAAGCTGCATTAGCAGATAGGAAATTGGAAAAGAATAATCTAGCTAACACTATTTAAGAAAAGCTGACAATTCTGCTATAAAACAACCTCATTAAGACAGCTTTTAAAAGGTAAACAAAAGAAACCCCCAAATCCCTAAAGATTAGAGATAATAAAAGTAACTTCTTAAAAACAATTGCATAATGAAAGATAGCAATTTCTAACACTGGAGACCCTCTGAATAAAATTAATTTATAGTATCGTGATTATTATTATTTTTAATAAAAAGGATTATGGTATTTCATTGCCTAAGCCAAGGCCACTCATCTTGACCACATCATGAAATGAGCAAGAACGTCCTCATCGAGGGAGGAGTTGGTCTGGGTCCCCCCACACCAACACTCTAATCCACCAGTTTCCCCCTTCCAAACTTCTCAGTTTCATCAAACCCAGAAATTCACAGATTTACTGAAGATGCTGAAGTAGAAAAGTCTCACCAGCCTGAAAACAGATCTGAACCAGTTGTGTATAACGCCTGGAACATAGCACAGAAACATGATGTACAGAAAAGACCTGCTCTGTATTAAGCAAAGTCAGTAAAGAAACTTCACCGCTTTTAAAAATATAATCTGGTTTCAATACGCACTTGCCACAGTTCTGATTTTACACTATATTTCTTGGGTAAAATAGCTTTTCATGAAAATCAGTGAAACAGCCTGTTTCTACAATTTCTTACAGCCCAGCAGGCAGGCCTACCTCTGCTGCCTTGTTAATTATGAATCCTTTCTGTGATGCTAACAGATTATTCCCCTTTGAATGAGCATCCAAAATTATTTAGTAACACCTTGTTTAATATGACAGTTTTGTGATTTTACATATGAAATAATTAATTTGCTTAAAAACATGTAAACAATAAAAGAGCCTTCACTTGTGGTATCAGCTCTTTTACCAGCATAAGCAACACTGCGGGCAAGTCATTCATTTCTTCATGGGGTTTTGGGTTGGGTTTTTGTTGTTTTTGGTTTTGTTTTTTTTTGAAAATTCACCAACATCAGCTTAACTCTCTCTCCACCATGTCGGTACACACAGGTAGTATGGATGTGACAACAGATGGTACTAGACATGAATTCTGCACATATGCAACGTAAACATACAGTCAGCATCAGTCTATAGCAGGTTCCATGCCTCAATAAGTAAACTGTTTTTGATCTTTAGAAAGTGAAAACAGAATGTAACTTAATTTGGATTTGTTTTTATTCCCACCACTCTTTTTGTTTGACTGTAAAATCCTTATTCTTTCACCACAGTAAGTGGCCTGACTTGAGAAATGCTAAGTACCTACTCGTTCTTCAACCTTTCGAAAAGCAGGTTTCTTACAAAAGGTTTCAGAGATCCAACTTCACACATCCACGTTCTGGGTAACACATTGGCCAGCTTCGAAGACAGCAGCTTCCGTAACGGACCCTGACACTGGCTAATCCAGTTTCTGCTTAATTGGCATGAAGCTGATCGTGGCCCGTTCCAAATTACCTGGAAACCAGATAACCCCACTTTGCAAGCGTTTGTGGTGCTGCATTATATGGCAGATTGAAAGGTTTGTAACTGTAAGTGAAGTTTTAGACAAATGAATAATATAATAGCATTAATGCACAAGTACAAGGCTCAGATTAGAGACTGCTATAGTCTCAGTCATATAGATGCATTTTGCTCTCCTGTCCCTTAGCAATCCCATTTCAAGGAAAGATGGGGGAATTGAAACCTCTTGAAAACCCCACCATTAACCCTTACCTCAGTTTACCCAGTTGTAGCATCTTATGGTAAAATAAAATACGGTAAAATAAAAAAAACCCCTCTTATTTTATAAGAGTGCATTGAAGAATTCCTTGTTTCTTTTTTGTTGTTCTCTTCTAATATTATGGAAAAAGCTTTTGTAGAGTATTTAAATGTACTCTAAGAACAGACGAAGGACTTCCTAAATTGTTCTAGACAAAACTTATTGCTTCCAGCTTACCGACCCTTCTCAAGTGGCTTCAAGTTCCTGTGCCATGAGAGGAGTAACCTAGGGAAGGACCATGAGCTGGTCAAACCATACCCCCAGCACACCTATGTCACTCAACAATTCGATACCAGGCGGTCCCTAGGCTGTTCAGATAAAGTATCTTTTAGACTGCTAAGGACAGGACAATTTATTTTTCCTCATCAATACATCTAGCTATTTCCCAATGTCACAAACACCATCAAATAAGTTAATGATACTAAAACTCTCTGGGAATTGCCTGTTATCCATTTACTGCTCTGCATAAAGATCATTAGGATGTGCTAGCGAAGGATGGAAGTCAATGGGCAGATTTGCATCTACCCACCTTTCTAGAACCATTAGGTCAAAAATTTTGTACACACAGACAGCTTCACTGCAGAAGGAGAAAATCCTTTTCACTGTCTGGCTTCCACTGTACCCCAAACAGAAACATAACCCACCCCACTTTGACGTAAGAGTGCTCCTTTCCAGCACAGCCCCTCGCGATCCACTGGGGTAAAGCAGACTGCGGGACACAACCGTCACACATCCCTTTTCGTCACAGGTTGCCATGAAGGCCACTTAATGGCACATTATTGCAGGCCCGATATCCCATTTAGCAGACAGCTGCATACTGATCACAATACGGTTATGATATTAATATAATTACACATTCTAGATATAATAGGCATTTTAAAACATATAATAACATAATATCACAACAAAAGACAGCCTGGAGTAGAAGTCCTGAAAGTATGCGCAGCTATTTTTAAATTTATTTTCCTAGCCTGATTTTCTCCCTGTTGTGGCTACCTCCATTATCTCGAGGTAAAAGGCAACACTCACCCAGGCAAGGTCACAAGAGTCCTTTATGAGAAAACAGCGCACCACAACCTGAATGGCAACTGGCGAACTCGACGCGATCCTCCATCGGAACCAGACAACTCTCCACCGGTTTAAGGGCAGAAAGCACCAGAAAGGTGCAGGCTCCTGACTCCTCCAACCTGAGGATGCTGCTCTGCAACACTCCCGCTGACTACATTAGAAACAAGAGAACAACTCCACCAAACAAACTCTCCTGTAATTCCCCACATCATTCCTGCTGGACTAACCGAGTCAGCTAAAAGAATTTCCCCGTTCGTTTAGCTTTGCGTAAAATACCCAGCCCTTACGGTGCAAGAACAATACAAATGGATAATCAGGGGTATTGATTTCATAATGATTAATGGATATTGTAGAGTATCTTTTTGCACTCTGCTTTCCTTACACAGTCAAGGCTTCCACTAACGTCACGGGGAGTTTCTTGAGGGAAGAAAGCTGGACTAGGTAATTGTTTTTGCACTTAAGGGCATCTTGCTCCGTTTGTTTTGTGCATAATAAAAGCTCATACTTGTACAGTAATTTAGCATTTCTGAATAAACAGAAATCGTGATTCATAATTCTCTATCTTCTTGTCCTCGTTTCTTTAAAAAAAAAAAAATTGAGTCACTGTTGTTTAATCCGATAATTATGCAAACACTAAATCTTACACTGGAGGAGAAAATGTTAACACATATTGAAAAACCAAAATGCGTAGAACTATAATCTGTATGATAAAATGCATTACTCTGTTTAAAAGGATTGTTTTACAGAAGCAATTAACAATCAGCAATCATATAGTTCAGACCGGTGTTTTGATGCCATCTGTTGGAGTAAGTCTTCACATTCCCTAGAATGAAGCTATAATTTTCCGTTTATGATTTCATTAGATGCATAGAGTATAACAGCTACAAAAAGAAAGAGGATTTCTCCAAACACTTTCATTTTAGAAAGAGCTGCTCTAAACAGTTCAGTTTGACACAAATCTTATTTCTAAGAGGACAGAAAGTTAGTAAATTTGCAGTCATTCCCAGAACTCAGTAACGCATTCTAGGGTTTCCAGAAACATTTCAGAAGCCTTATTTCCTAGTAGCAAATTTATGACAAATTTCTTTTACAAACATAACACATTTCATTTCGCTGGAAAACTGTAGTAGAAAGTACTCAGGAAAAAAAGGGAATTTTTCCTCCTTTCTAAAAACTGTGGTGAAGTTTTTCCAATGGAACAGGGTGTTATATTACATCTCTCACAAAAATGCATTTTCCCATTTTATTAATTCATTAAATACTTGATTAAATCTTTGGGGGATTTTTAATACACTAGGGGGAGCTCGATCACTACATTGTACACAAACAATTAGCTGAAAGAAAGTTTAACCCTCTAAATCTCTAGCTGATAAACACACATATTTCTGTACGACAGCACTGAAACTGAAGTGCCAGAATATACCAGGGAATATTAAATAAATAATAAAAGCCATAGAAATAAAATAATAATAAGCGTAATTTTAATTTATTATTATTACAGAGAGTGCTCTAGTGTATCCAGAAAAAAAAAAAAAACAACAAACCCACAAAAAAAACCCCCCAAAACTTAAAACAAACCTAAAATAATTCTCCTTTTTCTCCTGGTACCACACATCACGCAGATTCACCTCTAAAATACTGGCCACTACACTATAAATTCACAAATAGCATAAGTAAGCAATGCTGCTACACTAAACACTTGACCATTACCTTTTTCTTTTGCATTATTATTCAGCAACTACCCAGAACATTTGGCTAAGAGTATAAGGAATAAATCCTGGTTTTACATACGATATGCCTGCAAATTCTAGTCTTCTAAAATGCACCAATTTGTAAACTTCTCGTTTTTAAAGACTCTAATCATTTCACTCTATGACAGCAGGAAAATCTCTTTCCTAAAAGGAAAAGACGACTTGATCCGGTAAATCATTATTTTAATTGTTGATTCCTTTCAAGGATTATGGTGAAAATTGCCCACTCAGCTGCAGCTTTCAAAATCAAGACCAGACTAGTATATAGGGCTGTAAAATTCTGCCCAACTGTACAGTCTTCCAAAAACCCAACCACCCCAAGCACTCCCGTGCCATAGATGTCAACGGGATTCCTAGAATGCGGCAAAACTACTTATGAAGGGTTAAAGGACCCACAACGGCAGGTGCCAGACGCTGAATTTCAGTTGCTGAAAAAGCATGAGCACAGGGCTCTGACACTATGCTGATCTGCTATGTCTGAAAACAAATAATTTGTTTTAAAACAGTTTAAAAAATGACAATGATCTCTTCTTCAAATAAAGATCTGGTTATTCGCTCCAAGAAGTCAAATATCATACAAACTTTGTACATGACTGAAGTTAAATTCACTATATAAAGGGGAAATTTAGCGTTTGTTCTACTTGTAAGCATATATTTCTTTTAAAAATACCCTAGAACCTTGAAAATACAGTATTCTTCTCATTTGTTTGGCCTCTTTTCATTTGTATACTCAATTATCTGTGTCTTCTTTTGCTATTTGTTTGCCCTATTGTTATAGAAGTCCAGACTACAATGTTTTTCTAGAATGTGTTTTGCAAGAACTGGGTATTTGACAAAAGTGCTTTAACCTTAAGTAAGGGAATGCATTTTAGTACTAAAAAAAACACTGGTAAAGGTAAGCAATAACAAAAATATTTATCTTAGTAACAACAATTTTATTTCACTATTTTATTTCTTCTTCTTCTTCTGCATCCCCTACTCTCTTTTTTTTTTTTTTAACTTCCTCTCACCTCCCCGCCAGGAGAAGAGCTGCCCCGTATGTCACGTCATTAGTATCTCCAGTTAAAACTCCCTCAGAAACTCCTAGACATTGCTTTTAATATCATTATTTAGAGATGCTAGAGGGAAAAGGGAAAGGACCGAGGTCCATCCAGTCTGGTCTGGCGTGGTCATCCGGGGACTGCAAGGACAGAAACATTCCTGGGAAGAGGAGCATAAAGTGGTTGTGGAGCAGTTACTACCTCTTAATTAGAAGCAATGTTTTACCAGGTTGTTTTTCTGTGGGCTGGGGTTTTTTTTTTGGTGTTTTTTTTTTTTTTTAATAAACTAAGATTTAACTCCTACATGAATAATAACCTGTATCTCAAAGTATGACCCTTGAAATCTAACGAAAAGTAGATTTCATCTAATCTGCATGGTCCCAAAACAAATCTGACATGACAGAGAGATATGCTGGGAATGTTCAAGAAATAATACCGCGTTTTATTCATGAATATGAATCAACATCTCTGAGAGGAGGAATCTGTGGAACTATTTAGACCAGGGTTTCCCTGGATAACATTTCTCCATGGCCCCCATAGTGTGTTATGCTGACAGTTGAGGAAATATCTGCATTAGAAAGTACTTTGAATTCTTTTGAAAACTTATTGAAAAGTATAACCATGCTGCTCTCACTACTTTTCCCAAACTGCAAATGCCCTATATGCATATATACACCAAAGAGCACCTGTGTATTTTACACTCATCGCTGTCCTGTCCTTGCTCCTCTACACTCCACGGAACTTTTCTCAAATTCCACAGGACACACACATACGCTCCATTAAATCAACAAGCTAGAAACTTTGACAGAAAATCACGTATTGATGACAAAGAAATAAAGCGGAAAATGTTATCTGGGTGGAACGGCCAATATTTTTTCCTGTGCTTATTCAAGCATAAAAGGAAATGTTTCTAATTTCAAGAGATCTAGTGACTGACCGATTGAACCTATCGCCTTTCTTCACTGAAAAAAAAAGATTAAGGTAATTTTCATGTCGTAATTCACTAGCAAAAATAAGTAGTTATTAGGTATAGTAAGCACATAGACAGCAGGCAGCATGGACATCAATTCAGGTTTTTTTCTAGGACACAATACAGAACCAATAAAGCTGGATCTTCACTGAAATGATGTTTTGGTTGTTTTTTTGTTGTTTTTTTTTTTTTTTTTCCCAAGCACTCATAATTCTACGAACTACTGAATGAACTAATCATGCAAGTGTTACTACTACAAGTTTTCATTGATTGTATAGCATAACTTACCGAGAAATGTCTCGGGCACGCTCTAACCCTGGTTAGGCTGGCTGAGGACCACATGTTGTAGAGAAGCGAGTACCAGTACCTTGGATCATGACTATGTTATAGCTGCTCAGAGGAGTTTTGAAACTAAAGCAGCTTATGTTCTTTGATGAAACAAAGTACAGTTTTCACTCTGCAGCTGCAGAATTAGGAGCTTCTTACAGAGTAAGAGTGATAAAGAGCATGTGATTAAAAAAAGCTATTTTGAGCAAAGGTTTGAAATAATGGATATAAAAATCACTATTGAAAACATGTTTTGATTCTGGCCTGAATTTCAGTTCGGTTTGGAACGATGTCGTCTGTCTGTTAAGCATCTGTTACCAACAGTAACTCTTGGCTACCAGTAACCATCTCCCACATAGCTTACTGCATCCTGACCAAGTTACTGCTTGACTTTTTGGGGAAGGAGAGGTATAAATTAAAAGATTCAGCTTTTAAAAATCTCATTTTTTAAGCCAAGGGTTTTTTTTAAAAAAAACCAAAACCAAACAAGAAAAAAAACCCCAAACCACTCAACAAAAAACCAAACCATTGATTGTATAAAGTATCTCAATAAAGTGCTTGCTAAGACCATTTATGAGGTAATTGCATTAATAATTCCTTACTCCTAGCACTATTCACTTGCTTCTATAGCCAAAGGTTGTTTTGAATGCCTTTGCCTCAGCATCACACTAGCAGATCGGGTTTTGTTGCTTATTTAACATTAATCTTAAGTACTTTTTGGAAGAAAATGCTTCCAGGGATACAGCTCTGCCATTTGCATTCCTATCCCACAGAAACTACTATTTTGAGAAAACAGTGGTGCATTATCTTCAATGAGGACCTGCACAAGAGTGAAAATTTTTGTCACAGTTTACAAACTTCTACTGTGAATGCTTTACTTTCCAGATTTCCCTCTGGATTTCGTGGTTAACAAGGAGCTGAATAGGAATAGGTGCTCAGTGGGAAGAGCATTACAAATTATCTCAGAGATACCGCATGCTGCTTGCCACCACACCGTTCTTCAGGAACAGATCTTTATAGGTATTTAATGCTGGCTCACATCAAATTAAATACACTCTATCACATGGAACCCTGCTCCAATGTGATATCCGTGGTTTCTAACTTCTTGTTCATAGTTTACAAGTTCTTGTAAACAGAAAGATGCTAGATAACAGGCATGGGTAATAAAAACTACTCACACATCTATAAAGGACCTGGAAAAAATACCCTGCACGCTAAATGGCATTTCACTGAAATATGAAGGAAAGTATAACATAGGGAAAGCAGCAGCTTTTTTTTCCTCCTCTGTTCCTAAGTTCCATTTGAGAAATAAAGAAATCACATGTGCTCTGCCATTACAGCCGAGATACAGAAACATTTAAGCCTATAAAGCAAGCTTCTGCACCTAATGGCAAAAAATAAAAAAAAAAAAAGAAAAAAAAGAAGACTGAACATAAAACTCGAGCTACTTTTAGGCCGCACGTGCGGGCCATAAGAATCAGATTTACGATGTACAAGTAGCAGTGCACATAATTACTTTTGTGTATCAGGGAAGTAAGAAGCTACTGCCACAAGAGGCATGATCTATTCAATACGAGTAGAGGCACGTGATCTTCAAAGGCAATGGCTGACAAACAAAAGGCCAGAGGTTCATTCGAATTAACCTCCGGTGGAAGTCACAGGTGTCACACAAGGATGTGGCACTTGCTCATCTTCCTGTTCCTCTCATCCTGCACAGCTCCTAAACGAGGGCAACGATTTTACTTTAGTAAAAGCAAGTTTCCAAACAAACTTGTTTGTCAGAAGGAGATTCTGGAGCAAAAGTGACAAGACAAAAGAGAGTGATTTAACTTTCACTTTATTTTTTTTAATAGGAATAAACTGCTTAAAAGCTTTCACAAATGTTAACGCCGTATCACACTCCAGCATCCTGAAGATTCATCAACACGACTAGTCATGTTCTCTTTTTCTAAAACTGTAACTACTCGTTACTAATCAGCAGTTGGTTTGATTCAACGTCTATTATGATAAAGGACAGTCTTTTCCACTGATTAGAGCATGTGCTGGATCAGGTGGAGTTAACAAGTGAGTTCATCCCACAACCTACATCACAAATACCTACAGGTGCACCCACTATGAGTTCTGGTATAGGTGATCAACAAGGGTCTCTACTTTTAGTTGAAAGCAAAAATCCCAGTTTCACTTCCAGAACATTTTAGGGTCCAAACATTCACTTTAAACAGTTTGTATTACCCTGTCCCATGACTTCCTTTGCCAGACTCTCAGAGGCTGTTGGAGCGGAGCTGAGAGAATGCAATGAGGTTTTAGTCCTTACAGGAACTCGGTGCCGCACCCCAGCCCGCTCATCCAAACCCAGCGCAGAGCTCAGTGTCAGGCACCAAAGATTTCTGCCCCGCAGAGTTAGTCCACCAGCAGGAACTTAGGAATAGATACATGACCAAGTCTTATACCTGTCTTTAATTTATTTATGGGATCTCTTTTTTATAGTATGTGAACAGCTTCAAAAGGATAGCTAAGGCGATTTGTACTTCAGAAAATTTTCAAAAAATGGCTCTGAGTTAGAAGGCTAAATTCTATTGATTTGAATATTAGTGTGATTCCATCACAAAATAGCTTCTGGAAACTGCATTATCTACCATTAATCATCTTAAATATCATTTAACATCTACATCAGCTGAAAAGAAACAGAATTCAGTTGTCTCAATCTAGTCCTTCCCAGATATTTATCAGCATAAACAAACCTCTCCATGACAGCAGACTAATGATATTCTATGTTCGTTAATTACTTCAAAATCAGAATGACACAGCCCAAGGTGCAATTTTCAGAAGGCAGCTCTTCTACTGTGGAGGGGTTTTTTGTTTAGTGTTTTGGGTGTTTTTTTGATTTTTTTTATTGTTGTGGTGTTTTTTTTTTTTCTGAAGGACATACCCTCTTAAGTGTATCACAGCATTACGTACGTAAATCTGGACAAGAAATTGTATTTCATACGCTCAGTTTTAGTAGACTCAATCTGTCTATCAGTGCAGAGTTCATGTAAAATAATTTTAAACGACAAATATATTTATGATCTACTGAAAATAGAAGAAGTCAATTTTAACAGTGACTGCCCCAGACAAAAAGAAACTTGAAATTGAACCCCTACGTTATAACCACCCACGTGTTCTCTCGTTAAAAAAAATAAAGCAAATCCATGTGTTGAAATAACCACGACAATGTCACCAAAAGTGAAAAATCTAATCAAAGGCATATATAATAGCTTTATCTTCTGACTCTTTGTCTGGAATACCTCAGAAATATGAGTTATCAGTTATTCCAGATAAAGAAAATAACAACAGGTTAGGTACTTGTTGAACTGAGAAACATAACCAGCTCTGTGGGTTCTTAGGTTCTAATACACAAGTCAGATGCCGTCTTAAAATACCTGTATTTGACATATCAGAACATGTCAGAAAAAGTGATTTTAAATTCTGCTTGTTGACATGGCGACTCATCTCCACAAAGAACAGAAAAGAGCTATTTACCTTTACTTTATTTTTCATTGGCAGAAACAAAAACTGACATAACTTATTTTCCTTAGTCACTTAAACCAGACAACCTTTTCCTTGAAAACTTTATGGATAAAAAGCCTTATCATCTAGCAGCTAAAACAGAAGAATATGTCAATAAACATAAAGCATTCCCTACTCTGACAAGAACTAATGCAGACAAGATGCAGGCATTGCAATAAAAAAATAATAATAAAAAAAATTAAAAATCTTTAGAAACTTTGTGTTCAGGCTACAGGGGACAAAGTCTTCTCCCAGTTACACAAGGCATTTGCTCACAACAGCATTTATTGAAGGGAACCAGACTCGCACCTGATGATCATGGGTCTACGCGGTGCCAGAACGTGGCACTGAAACGACACCTCTGCTTTTGGAGCGCAGGCACGTTTAATATACTTTTCAGTCGGCCTCGCAGCTCAGTCATCATCTAGCTCCCTCTCATAAGGTTTCCAGGAAAAAAATGCAGACCAAATAGAAGTCTTACAATATACATTGCACACATTGGTTAAAAACTTCAACTGAAACATTTCTCAAGCTTTTAATTTTGGTAAGAAAATTCCTAAATTTAAAATACAGTTCTCTTATTTGCCTAACATTCGGAAGGCCGAATAATGAACGGATGTTGTCCCTTCCTCAAACGCACACCGAATTCATGCTGCAAGAGAGCGCGAATACGCCAGTATATCAACATTTTATTCACTCTTTAAAACATGAATATTTAAACAGAAGACATTTTTCCCCATGCAGAAGCCTAAATAGAAGCTCTTATCTGAAATAGTAAAAGCTGTTATTTTTTTTTTCAAGAGGTTTTAGACTGTATAGAGATAGTTACATACACAGGCATCTCAAATGAGAGGGCACCATACATACATGTAATTGGTTGCTTTTTCTTTTTCCTCGGCAGTCTGTACAAAACGTGAAAATGTGCCTGCTTCTGCCTAGCCATTAAAAGGCAGTGGTTGCACCATACTGTGATTTGGGGAGCTGAAGAAAATAGCCAGAACTGACTGATATCTGATAAACAGTAACAGGAGTCAGTTTATTGCACCAATCGTTAAATAATGGTGCTGATTATAAGGCTGCTAACTGCAGATGCTGTAATTGTCTGTCATAAATCTTAGTCATTTGTGACAGGAGCACAATGAAAGAGAGCATCTGCTTGAGGGCAAATGACTTCTGATAAATATCAGCTCTGCTAAAATGTACTTGGATGTGTCTCAATATTTTGGAGAGCCATTCATGTTGCTTCCACAAATGTGAAGTTATTATTGGTTTGTATTGATTTTGCCACCTTGGGTTTGTTTTTTTTTTTTTTCCTTCTTTTTAAAGAGACAGAGTCAGAGAGTGACTCAAGGTTGAGTTGAATTGAATCTCAGCTCTTTATCTGATCTACTCATTCCTCTCAAATGCATGTTTGAGTGAAGAAAAAAAAATAATAATTGCACTTTTTCAGAAGATTGCTGTGCAGAAACACAGCCTGGAAAATTCAATATGTAGTTCAGCTTTTTATCTTTTCCTCTTAAAGTCACTCCTCACTGAAAAAAAGAAACATTTTTAAAGCATGTTTTTTTTAACAAAATATTTTAAAAGGATTTAAAGTAGTTGAAGTAAGAGTCAATTAAGATCTTTCGGGAGGATAATAAAATGCGTATTTAAAAAGCTATCAGAAAGTATTTTTTTGTTTTCACAATCATTAACAACATTTTCATTTGCCATCCAACCTATAACAATATCATAAAACCCACTAAGTTCTGCCATCCTGGCCCTTACTTAACAGCGCTTTAGTTCTTGATCGTATAAATGCTTATCATTCAGCAGTCTATTGCAGTCTAATTTTACCATCAGTGAAAGCTGTGCATGCACATATTGATATTTAAATAATGTATTTCTCAGTAATATACTTAACGCATCATTAAGATTACATTCAAAACATTTTAACGAGCAAAGGTAGCAAAATTGAACCTGAAATTTAAAATTAGGAATTTTACTGGTAACTGACCATTAGAATAGTTCTGTTCTAGCAGTTCCTTGCTTAA
This sequence comes from Chroicocephalus ridibundus, assembly GCF_963924245.1. Lineage (NCBI taxonomy): Eukaryota > Metazoa > Chordata > Aves > Charadriiformes > Laridae > Chroicocephalus > Chroicocephalus ridibundus. The sequence continues at coordinate 74,695,833 of NC_086289.1, read as the reverse complement.
TTCAATTAACTTTGCTTAACCTTTGTAACAAATGAATTTGGGATTCTACTGGCAGCAGTTTCCTTCACTGCACAATCGCACGGTACCAAAACAGGTGCAACTCACATGTTGAATATGCAAAGTCCGGCGGAGTAAATCAATTGCAGCTACCCAAGGAAAGTCTGACCAATGCCATTTATGCGTCAGGGCATCACCTTAAGGCTACACAGGGTTGGTGTGAAGAATTAAGCTGGAAATTGTACATGTAACGAAAAGCAGTTTTCTACTTTTTAAATAACTTTAATAGGGGGCTAAGACCAATACAGCATTGAACCATATCTGATCATGCAACCTGTCTCATCGGTGAGATTCAGACTTAGAGGTTTAGAGCGCAATCCCCTATCACTTGATCTAATAGTTGCAACAGCAGCATCACTGTCTGGCACGTGAGCCACCAACTGCAAACCAGTCCAAGGACGCCAAGGGCAGAGGACCCCAGAATCCGCAGGACCCCTCTGCTCCACAATCTGCAGTATATTCCAAATAGCATCGACACCTCAGCCCCACACTAGCACAGCCCTAACTGGGTCATGCTCTTCTATGATCTCCTCTTTCGGTTACGACTCAGCTCTTGGGTTTATTTTATTTCAGCTAATGGCATCATTTCTCATCACTCTATATTCCAATATGTCTCCTTAGTTTTATGTGTTGCTGGGAAATCAGCAGCAGATATTTTAAGACAACAGCCTATTTCTGTACACACTATTAGAGCAACTCTTGACAACCAAAGGACAACTGAGAAGGTCCTAGTTAGCATCTACGGAATATCCAGGGCATCCCCAAGACCAAAAAAACCAACCCAACCAACACACAAAAAAATCCCCAGGCCAAGTTCTGCTCTAGCACAGATCTTAAAATCCCAGCACAGGCTGCAATTATCAAACCCCACTGAGTACTTGAGGACAGGGGAGGGGTGGTGGGGGGAGTGTACCTAGGTTACATGCCAGAGGTCAGGAGATAAATGTAAATTATTTTTTTCTTATTATTATTTAAGTTTTGGTAGTTTTTCCTCTCATAGGACCGAATCACGCTCTTGGGAGCGCTAGCTTTTGTATGGCACACTAGAAAGCAAATACAAGTGTAGCATATGAAGTAACCCAACTGACAGACAGAAGAAGTGATGTATAAAGGATGGTAGAGGATTTGACTGGATCTCCTTCCCATGTACTTCCACATTCGTGACATTATAAGGATTGAATTTTTTTTTCCAAAGCTGTAGAAATCCTGGAGAAAGAAAGAGAGAATGAGAGACAGAGAGGGGTATTTTCTTGGGTCATCTTTAGGACCCTGAACCACTTACTAGTCAGAAAGACTTTAATCTTGTGCTGTTTCCCTCATGGGGAGATGGTGCTGTATTATGTATTTTACTCTTGTTTTCCATAGCAAAGACCAAATGACCATGCCCAGAGGGAAATCCTGATCTAAGATGGAGTTTAAAGAACAGAATGATGGGCACAGAAATACACGAGACCTATTAAGGAAGAATCAGTATGCTTTTTTGTAAAAAGCAGCATTACTTCAGAAATTTATCAGTGTTTTTAAAAGAATTCAACACGGTTATACGTACAAATAAAATCTAAGTGTGAAAAATACTGAAATTCAAAAAGGCTGTTGTCAAAGTCAATTGTAAAAAGCTATTAAAGAAACTATGTTGCCGTGAGATAAGAGGGAAGGTTCTCACCCGGATAATAAATAAACAAAATGTTAAAGTAATACCAAAGGAAATAGAAGGTGAGGAGGAGGCAGACAATTTTCATAGTGGTATGAAGTCGGCAGTAGCAGCTCAGGAAGATCTGTAATTTGTGCTAGTTGTAGTATTCAAAGAAACCAGATTAATAATGTTAGTGGAAAAAAATCCCTAACTGGAGAGTCATGGAAGAATGTCACAGTACCAAGTGAAAAACAATAAAATGGCAGATTAAACTTATTGTGTGTAAAAGTTAAGATATGTTTGTGAAGAACAGACAGTCTCATTTTACCTATGCATACAGAGGTTCCAAGATGACTATTGCCATTTGGTAAGAGAATAGATTGTTCTATGAAAACACCAGCTCAGTGCTCACTTTCAGTCAAAAAAGTCAGCTAAACATTGTGAATATTTAAGAAAGAGACAGAGAAAAAATTAAGAAATGGCATTGTGTTTCTGTATCTTGAATACTGAATGTAGTTCTTCCCTTCCCTCCCCAAAATACACAATAGCGACAGGAAGGATATAGAGAAGGCAACAAAGACTGTAGAAAGCTGAACTAGAGTCTAGAGATGAGGGAGGTTAAAAAGCTACAAAATTTAAGATCAATTTTACAAAATATGTGATACAGCAGCATAAAAATCTACTGAAAATTATAGAAAAAAAACCTTACTGCCTCAGAATATGGCATTGCAAACTGGTGGTGCAAACTTCTCCAAAACGTTGTCTGGAGAAGTATTACGGCGCGAGTGCCTTATTCTTGCATTCTGTCTTGGCTCTCCACTGCTGGCCACTGTCAGAAGTAAGATAGTGAGTCAAAGGGACTTTGGGTATTAATGAACTTAATAAAAAGGGGGTTATATTTAATGATGATTTTGCTTAACAAAATGGCCAAAAGGAATCCCTCCTTGATGCTAAGGTTGCATGTAAACACAAAGAAAATGTTGAAATTTTAACAAAAATCGGTTTAATATATTTTGTTCCTAAGGAACATCTTCATTCTCCAATTCATCTTTAGTCTCCAAAGATACGTTAGACACAAATTCACCTCAGCAAAGTATACAGACTGAAAAAAGTGTCTTCTTGCTTTCTTCCTCTCTGCTTTCTATCTCCTTCCTTGAGCTTTATTTCCATCACTATTCCTACTTCCTGCAATACACTGCCTTAGCTTCCGCCTCCCAGTTCCCACCAACAGGAATTTGTAGATGAAGGCTATGATGACCACTGGATAGGCAGTTGGAGAATACGTTCAATTAAGTCTAACAAGGAAACACGATCCAGCCTTTCTCTTGGTTACAAAAACCCCAAACAAACAACAACAAAAAAACCCCACAGAAAACCAAAACCCAACACCCTGCTGACTGGTTCTCAAGTTTAAATGTACAAGGATCAGTCTACATTCAACATCCATTTTAAACACTTAAAAACACCTTTTATAGGTACAACATTTATTAGGCTTGTTGAAAGGATGATCTTGTAATCGCTCTTGGTTCAAAATCTCCCTTCCAACCTGCTAGCAACAGGTTGTGAAGCCTCAAAAGCATGAGATTTTGTTAAAAGCTAAGTTGGCTTTCTTTGTCACCTCCTTGGTAGTAAAGAGTTGATAAAGGGTATAGCGATTCTATTTTAAATATAATAATAATAGCGCTTGTTTTGATCTTTGAGCACTCATTTTTTGCTCTGCAATCAAGGAAGCTCAGATTCAGGCCTAAGTCCCAGGTAGCGTATTTCATCCCACCTGGAGTTAAAGATGAAGAGCAAGCAAGGCAGCTTTCTTGATACCGACTGGCTGTCGACCACTGTCAGCAGCGCACAGCAGCCCCGTTCCAACAGCCCCAGGTAATGGGCAAAGGTCAGCAGACCACGTGGCCAGAGGCTGGAGGGTCCAAACTCCTTTTGTGCACATCTTTGTGTCATGGTAAACATGAGGGATCTTCCCTCCCAACAGGAGAGAGATACACTCCCCTAGAGCAAGTGTATACAGGGGCTGCCACTGTAGATGGCCTCCTTGAGCTTACTCTTCCATAACCTGTTTGTGTGTCCACATCCTTTCATTTATCTTCCTCTCTTTGCTTACAAGAAGTGCTTGTGGTTTCAAACCCCTATTTCAGTTTACATGTCACCTAAACCCATGTCACTGTAGATAAGATGTACCATTAATGCTACTATTACTTATCACTATTTCTGGTTTTTATTGACTTCCTCAGATTTCTTTAAATAGCTTGTTTGCCATACTAGTTATCTGGGCATATAAGCATTCTTAACAAGCCAGTGCTACCCTGGACCAGCTGCCTGGCCAGAGCAACAGGGCCAGGCAAGCAGCGCAGTAAAGCCACTCTAGTGGAGACACACCTGTAATGACAGGAGTCACTCGTTGATTCAGGTGTTTCCTACAACACCATCAGCTGCCCGGGCACAGGAGCCCATCCCAGGAGGTCCCCTCATGCAGTAGAGCAGCGCGGCCCATCATCAGCGACTCGCATTTTCTCAGGCTGTAATCCAGCCTCACCAGCAGAACTTTGCAGCACAAATCTTGTCCAAATACACTCAAGAAAATACTACAGATATTCAGGACAAGGATAAATCCCATTGCCAAGTTAACCTTGGGGCTAAAGCAATAACTTAAAGCGTAAGTTTATTTCCGTTTAAAAATAAAACCTCTAACCTCTTAATCAGTTCCAATGAAAATCTTCCATTAAAAAGCACTGTCACGAATACCGCATTCAGATTTTAAATTGTTCCCAAAGAATGCTTTGAAAGCTTTCACAAAACCCACGATGAACCCATCCAAATGGCTTTTCTGTGACTGTTGAACCAGACGCTTTTACATGCCACTCCCCAATATATAATTACCGGTTTAGGGGATGTCTACAGCAGTTTTTCCTTTGGTTTTACCCGTGGCACATCACTTGTCAAAGGTACACCAAAACATTTTCAGACCTGTAGACAACTGGACTTTTTACAGTTGTTTTTTTTAAAGGAACGAAGACTGTGAATGCTTTAATGCTTCACTTTTAAGTCAAAGACAAAAATTTAGAGCTAGGGGGAAACCGTTCTCTGTTGTTTTAGCAGCAGTCCAGAGGAAGTTAGTATTTATGTGAACATAAATTCACCTATCTTTGTGATGAGGGCACAATGTCACCTCAAATGGCTTTTACTAGAAGACAATTTCATCAAATTCACGGATTCTTTTTTTCCCTCCAGAACGATCTGCATGCAAACTAATAAGCAGGAGGAGTAGCATGGCTTGATTTCAATTTAATTTTTTTTTTTTTATAATTACTCTTAAGCTTGAATTACAACTCTTCTTCTCAGATCCATCTATTTTCTTAACAGTTCAAAATTAAGATGTTGTGGTCTAAGTTTCTTTCAAAAGAGCTTTAAACGATGCCTGTGCGACAGCCCTTTCAAGGCAGATTCATTGCTTTCGGTGGAATGCCAGCAGATCAGCAGGGAGCACGGTCTGTGTCTGTGAGGCCACATGGGCATTCTCGCCTGGAGAGCTGGAAGCCTATCCTAGGGGCACTCAACGGGTTAAAACCACTGCAATATGCATTAAGCACATGTTTCAAGTCAGCAGGGTGCCAGTCTAAGATGTCCTCAAAGCCTAATTTGATAGATATTATGCCATATGCTGCTGCAAGTAGTTAGTAATAAAGAAAGTAAAAATTTTATGGATGAGCAAAATAGGAGCTCTTATGGATGGAGTGTTTTTAAATCAGGTGTATAATTTACCTACCGTCAGACCACATGTAGAGTGCATTACTCAATTGAACTTACGAGCAGATAGGAAGGCAGTTTCTTTTAATAAGCACTTCTTCAACTTATTGGCTCTACAATTACTTGCACCAATTACCAGCAGCTGCTGCCTGTTTGGTGTTTTATCTTAGACAAGGAGTTACATTAGTTTCTAATCAACAAACCATTCAAGGACTCTTTAAAAATATTTAAATTTAATTTCCCCATTTATTTTGAATTAACTGAAATACTGGATATTTTCATTGTAGTACTTTGGTTCTTCTTAGGTTCTTCTCCAAACACAGATTTATTGTTGTAATATTAATTTTACAAATTCTATAAATCCAAGAGTATACATCAAAATGTTTGATACAGACGTGTATGTGCTTGCTTTCAGTATATGCAGCATCAGTATTGCCCTTATTAAACATATATGGCAGTAGTAAATACACAGTTGATTGTTACTACTTTTATAAAACACAAAGCTTGCCATCGAATGTATTATACTCCAAGACCTTTATGACTTGTTCAAGTCTTTCAACTTTATTTATTATTTACCTGTCTGACTCGCATTCAGTAGGGCACTGGCTAATGTACCGAGATAACAATTACCAGAAAAAGCATTTTAATATTTTTTTAAAACCAAATGAAGATACTCTTTGTTGTGGAAGGCAGGATTTTTTTCTTCTTTATCTGTATATTTTCAAAATTGTATTTCTAGAAGTTTCCAAGCAACTTAGTGACACTTAAAAAACACCTTTGTGTAACATGAAAACTGGTATTTCTTTCGTAGGTTTTCTTCCCAAATATTTCAACAGGAGAAACAGACTAAAACAAATAATTTAAAACTGTAAGTAGCAGAAGTAGCCTAAAACCTAAGATGTACTGTAATACAAGACTCTGTTTTTGCAATTAAAAGTAATAATTAAATAAAAAACAGTGTGTCTGCTAAGTTATTCCAACTGAAGTCTTGTCTAAACTACAAAATTGCCACCTCTGATGTTACGCTAGAGGATTCTACCAACATAGGGTACAATAAACTCTCAAGAGATTGCCTCTTCCTCATGACAAATTCCTGGCAGAAGTCTACCTTTCCAGGGAGCAAACGATGTTTACTACAAAGAGAACAGCCAGAAAAAATTTAAAAATACCTCAAAAACAAGCAACCACCCACAACAAAAACACTTTTTGCATTTAATTTCTTATACCAATCACACACTGTTTGAGCTTGTCTTTCCAGGTCTAAGGACGTCCTTCATGGCACACATCAGCAGCATGCCAGGAAGCTTAAAATCCGAACAGCTGCCGTTGGCATAGATACCATTAGAACTCAATCCACTGGACAGGGTAGTCAATGATCACAGGAGAGAGCGCCAAAAAAAACCCCAACCAAACCAAACCAAACCAGAAAGTTTCACTATAAAAGGTAAAGAGAGCTATTCGGGAAATCTTTGAGCACAATTTTCAGAAGGAAGACAGTCAGGAAAGACTTTCAGTAACATCATGATGCAATTTAAAAGATAAGGCTATACCCAAGCATTTAGGTAGTTAAATCACATATATAGAAATCTTGCAACACTAAATATCTTCAGGGCAATATCACAATTCCAGGTCTAACACTCAGGAAAGAGGAGATGCCAATTCAGTGATGTCTCTCAAATCCATTGGTACAAAGTGATATAAGCCAAAACCTGGTAAAAATATTTCAGTTTCCCATTCACAGGAGTTTGTTATAGACATACATTGCAGCTGTTCGAGGGAAACAAAGAAAAACCTTTCTTGTTCCTAATTTTCTGAAATTATGCATCACAGCATGCAAATCCTGCACCTTCTGTAAAATAATTAGATCTAAATAGAGCAGCCAAATTGTTTCATATTATTTTCTGTTAAAAAAAGAAATAATCAAGACTGCTAAAAACCCCAGAAAATTAGTTAAGAGAGGCCTCAAGATCAACGTCTCATGTAATAAAGGACTCCTCTGTAAATATCAGGATATTACAACTATTGTCAGAACCCAGTGCCAGAGGTGTCCTCTAGTATGCTGGATCCAAACGTGGACTTCAAACTGTAATCATTGAATAATTTAGGTTGCAAGAAACCTTTGGAAGTCATCTGATCCAACCCTTCCACTCCCTAAAGCAAGGTAACTTCTGACTTGGTCTTAAATCAAATTGTGCTGAAAATGGCAACAGAAAATGTGAAAATTAGTCTGCAAATGAAGAAATTTATTTGGAAACTTTGCAGTGAGCATCACTTGAAGACAAGTGATGAATCACCCTGACATATCTCAGAAGTTATTACTTGTATTTTCTTCCTTGTTCTTTTTCTCCAAAGCATGCCAAAGGAAAAGATGTGGAGGGAGGAGGTAATTTTCTAGGATTTTATTAAATACAAGGAAATAGTCAGGCCTTCTTCACTCTTCCAAAACGAAAAAAAAATAATAATAAAAAAAAAAATCACTATTTTCCATAGAGAAGGAAGGTCCTGCCCTCTCTCTACCCCAAACTTACAATTTAGTTTCTTCATCACACTAGCAGTGTATTAAAGCCACCCAAGAGCATGAAACATTTTGCTATCGAAGTCTAGAAATAAACACATTTGTATTTTTATCGCAAATCCCTTTAACACACGCAGCTAACTTACAAATTATCCATCTTTTAATGTGATCTCTCCCACAGCTGGGAAAAATCTAACCCTCTCAGGACTCAATCAGATATTCACATCAATTTGTTTAATTAACACTACGCTTAATATCTCTCAATTACGAACACACATTTTCTTAAATCAAACTCACTAACTTACAAAAACAAAACAAAGAAATCTTACACCATTTAAAAATGACTTGTGAATCTTTGAAAGGATTAATTCAAAGTCTCTTAGCCATTTTGAATGCAGAAATAGCAGAAGATCCGTAAAACCTGAGGTTCAAACATGAGAAGGGTCACCTCGGGTTATCTGCTTGCATCCCTTCAAGGTGAGTAGCACACCAGCTTATGATCCGCCCCTAATTTATATAAGATCTTTTTCCTCTCTTCCTATGGATATTTTTTCTTCCCCCCACAACATACATGAGGGACTGCATAGGATTCTTGGACAAATACACACACTTCTCAATTGTTTCTTGAAAGAAAGGTGGTCCATCACATTAGCAAAACTAAGGTCCCCATATATATATTTTGTTGCTCATAATTTAAATTCTACACAGTCTTCTGATAATATCCTGAAGAATGACATTACGGGATTGTAACTGCTGCTTTCTCTACCTGATACATTAAAGTGCTCGGAAAATTGTATGAGGATCTTACCCCTCTCTCGGGATCAAATCTAAAAAATGCAAAGTACTCATTATGCACAATCCTCTAAGCACATTAGTCATCCTTGGGAATATATGTTTACCACATAGTGAATTTCAGACATGTCTATAATTACAAAAATTATTGTTGTTTTAGAGCTATGCTTATAGAGAATGTGTAGATTATGTAAACAAAAGGAATACAAAAATATGATATCACTGATGTCACTAGTCTCTCCTAGCTTTATAGCACTTCTTGGACATCGGAATGCACCTTATGGCATAACATACACTTTTTTCTTCAGTCATATACAGTACAGACACTTAAAGGCATAAAATTAACTATACTGTGTCATGCCTTTCTTACAGCAAATTTTGCCAGCTGAAAGGGACTGGTAGTCAAAGTAACCCTGTTAAGCTTAAGCTGTATCATGCCCAATACAAATACCAGTTTGACAACAAAAGCATTAGAGCTCGCTCCTGAGCAGAGACAGCTATGTATTTAACTAATCAAGGGCCTCGTTCTGCAAACTCTTTGCCTCCCGTACTTCCAGTGACCTCTGAAAGGGTCAGGAAGCAGGAACATCTGAAGCTATAGCAATAGCAACTATTTCCTAGCTTCTTTAAAGTCTTTTCCTGCAGAACATCAAAGGCATACTGACATTTTTTCAAAATTAAAATCCATTTTGGTTACCTCAATCAAGAAAGCAAACTCAAAAATGACCGAGACACCCAAACGGCAGCTAGAGTGAACTCCCTCCTGTCAAGGTCCTCCCTCTTGGCAACCTCACCCAGAAAATGAAGCAGTAATTGTCCAATGTGCTGCTTATTTTTCAGATAGCAAACTTGCTTTTTTAAGACAGAAAAATTCTAAGTGCAAGTGTAATTGTAACGAACACCTGAAAAATTGCTTTCTCAATCGTCTTAGTCTGGAAAGAGGCAGAAGTTGTATCATTTGGCAATTCCTAAGTGACAGAAAATACCTGGAAAAGAGAAAATCTAACATTCTCTATTGTTTTACTTAGCCCTTAAAAAAGATGAATACAAAAATACCAGCAACTCCTTCCATTATCCGAAAATCAGAACATTCACCATGACAGCCATAAAACCTAACTTTCAGTTACTCACACAAAATTATTTGATCTCTTCCTAGACTAAGATATTATCTTTACTACTCATCTAATAAGACAAATCTGAAGTCTTCTAAAGCACATAAGTATCCCAACACAGTTCTCTGTCATAAAACTTAAGACTCAGGCTCCCAAAATTACCAGAGCTCCTCAGACAAACTCCTAAGTTATCAGAACCGCCCCCCCCCCCCCAAATCAACCCCCAAAAGATGTCCTACTTAGTACAATGGAAACCAGTGTTGAGGCCACATGACAGAAAACAAATTCAGAATTCTCTCTTGTATTTCTCAACAAATTTGCCTTAGGACTTGCAAGATCAAGTCTACGGGATCTCATTGAATAACTATGCTCTGAAAGAAAACGTAGAAAGAATAAAAACATGGATGGATGGAAAGGGAACATCAAGCTTTAAAGGAGGTCTCTGGGGGTTTCTGTCCCTTTCCTACAATCTCTTTAAAAATGCACATCTTGGGTTCCTCAAAGAAAGGAAAAACTGAAACAACAACAAAACCTCACACAGCTCTTGTGTAAAGAAAATACATTTGTGCATGAACTTTGTTTTTACCAAAATAGCAAAAATGGAATGATCATTTCTTACATGACAAGCACATTTTTTTCTTGTTTTAGAGAACGGTAAATCTACAGTTGTAGATCACGTAAGCACATCCAGGAAGGCTTTAACTATGGTTAAAGGTATGGTTATGGTGCGAACCAAAGGGTTCACTGCTGAACAGTCATGCGAGAAATGGCCACTCTCCCGTTACCTCCAGTACCTACACAAACTAATATCCAAGTGCAGCTAAGTACTATATTTGTAAACATGAGATAAGGAAATGAAATAATTTTTAAACTATTTTTGTAAATTCTGGTTTGGCAGACTTAGGCACTTGGTTAAATTTGAGGTGATGCTTCTTACCTTTGAGTTTTATTTTGAAATAATGGCACACCTCCTCTTTTTAAGTGCACATGTGCAATTCTTCTCATTGCCAGATATAGTAATATCTATTATAGACATATTTAATAAGGTTAGCTTTACTGAGAAAGATTTTACTCTTTAAAATGAGAGCTTTTTAATATGATGGAAATTTTTCTTTTAAAAACCCGAATTAACGTGCACTGCATATAATGTGTCGTAAAACAGGCAGCGCATCATTATCACCTCCTACTTAGAGCCATTTTAACTATAATCTCAGTATTTGGGTAGCTCAGCTAATTAGCAACCTAGTATTACTGTAGAGATGAGACTGTCATGTTATTTCCAGTAGTTTTTAACAGTCTTTGAACACTAACTACTGAATTTGTTAACAATTCACACTATTTTAAGAAGAAAAACTATATAAGTTTTCAAGAGTCTAGAAAGTGAAAAGTTATATAAATGCAGTTTTTAATCACATTACATTTAATATAAAGTTTTTTTGTTTTTTAAATAAACACATTGGGCCATCTCTACAGACTGCTTGCATTAATTGATTCTGGGGTTAGAACACCAGTATTTCTGACATTTCCTCTCCTGGAAGCTCCAGGTTGTGGCCTCATTTCACCAAATGCTGAAAACACAAAAGCAGCAGTAGAAAAGTCTATTTCTTTATCAAAGCACATGTACATTCAACAACAAATCCAGGGACAGTCGAGCAACAAAGTTCAAAATCCTTTTTTGAGCAGTCATACGAAAAAGTAACCATTACAAGAAAGCACAAGGCAGCTACAACCTTATTCATGCCCATGTAGTCAAATGATCTCCCCATTTCCTTACTCCTCCATGATTCCAAGGCTTTCAGACAAGAAGAACAGGTATGGTTTCACTCACAAGATGACAATTAAGTCACTGGATTTAAGCTTTTACGCATTCAGGTAGTACGCTGGGGTTTAGATATCTGCATTGCTTTATGATTAGTGCCTATTATGTAGCCCCTGTATCTTCTGAAGTCCCTCGCTCAAACATGACCTTAACAACACTACATATCTCATCATCTTTTCTAGTTGTGGTCAGAGCTACTCTGCCAAAGCAAATCCTTTGGAAATACAGAAGTTAATCTAATTGGCGGGGGAGCATTCACCCTTTTTTGGTTTTAGTCCCAAATATGACTTTGAATAGAGCTAAAAAGCTAAGAGGTAGAAATTCCTGCTTTGACAGAAAAATCTTATGGCTTAGGCATTTAAGCAGGCATGGAATTCCTGAAATGTCGTCACATGGTGTTTTCTCTGGTGAAATATACTCAGACCATAACGTGCTTTTCTCTAGTAAAGCAGCACAAAAGGCAACCATCACTTCTCATTTCAAAATATCTAAATGACTGAAGTCCCACTTTCAATGTGCAAAATCTCTTGAGTTAAATACTGAATTACTGTCACGTGTGTTCAGTGCGCAGGTTTATCAAAGAGAAAAGGAAGAAGGCAGCATTGAAAAGTACTTTCGTAAACACACCTTAAAAATAACAGAAACATGACCTTTTGTATCAAAACATACAAAGTGGTTTAAAATACCTTGCCAAGTGTGCCTACTTTCACATTTGATTAAAGCATGTAAGTAGTCTGAAGTAGAAATAAGATACAGATGTTAAAGAAAACTGAGTACCAAGAACACAACTGAAAACTTTTGCCTGTGAAATAAAAATTATGCTCTGGTTAACATATTTTTAACACCAAATTAGGATTCCCCCCCCCCCAGTATTGTGTAACAAAAATTGCCACATGAAATGATAACATAAATTGAGCACTGCAGTAAGTGAGAAGTTTATATTTGACCTTTCCAAACATTCACATGCACAAACCAATGAAAAGTTAATTACTCATTAGAAAGCTGAATGTGGAAGAGATCCTCAAAGTAGTTTCCAAGCGGGTACAGAAAGGAAAGCAGCCCATCAAACCACCCACAATTCTGGTGCTATGGGTAAGAAGATGATGAAAGAACTACAGATATTTTTGAAAACCAAAAATTAAGAGGAGAGCGATTCTGCCATCAAAGTTTTGAAAACGGAGCCACGTGGTCTGCTAGAACAGACACACACAGAGACCGGACAATTCAACACAATGTTAGACTGTTTATGGAATAAACATGATAACACTTACATATAATTTAGGAATTATTCATCAGAATGATTCTCATTTCCTTCGTAAGGACTGCTTAGAGGATTTAGAGTAGATATTCCATGCAACTGTTTGCGCAGCATCTCGTCAGCAACCCATTCTTTAAAATGTTTACATCAGATTTGCATAGGAGTAGGTCTAGAAAAGGAGCTTGGAAGGAAGCAAGTACGTTTGACCCAATTCTTCACTTGAGTTGTACTCTATATATTTATATTGTGGCTAATTGGATATAAAATTATGGACTGATAGGCGTGAACTATTAAGTGTTACACACAACGCTTTTTCTGGCAGTATTATAGTGTACCTGATAAAAGCCCATATAACAATCTACTTATCGCTAAAATGTACAAAGGACAGGCAATACTGCAAACTTCTTCCAAATTAAAATCAAAAAGCAGTTTAATTTGGAACTAGGCATGAATGGCCTATTCATTTATCACGTTACTTCAGGAAAGGTGGTAGAAGCGAAAAGCATAATTGATTTCTCTTAAGTAAAATAAAGGACTATACCAGTGTTTATGTGTTTACCATATAGATTGTTTCGTATTACAGGATAATTGTGGGATTATCATTTCCATTCAAGGAAGAGCTGCATTTAGTTGTTACCGTTGCATCAGAGTATTATTCTGTACTGTTCTGCATTATCAGAATTTCATCCATCCTACAATATATTCAGACAGAAGTTCATTTTATAAAATCATATTTTAATCTCACATATTGATTTCCCAACCCACCACATACAATTTGTCTCGTTACTTATTCCTGTTTGGCTGCACTAACTCCCTGGAAGGCCAAGGGTAGGTACCTGAAGACACAATTCTATCGGTAACTGCAGAGAACAGCAGTTAGAGCTCGGACTACAGAAGTCAGTCATGCCATTTAGAGATCCCCTTTTTCCCTTCCTCATCACCCCTCTAGTTCCCATGCTGATTAACCAAGACTGACATCACCTAGTTTTCCACATTGTGTCTGCTTCTGAAACATCACAAGGCCTAGATTTCTCAGGCTCATTATCACATTTTCAGAACAGTTTCAGTGCTGACTGCTTTCAAGGAGATGACTTTTTTTCCTGGTTAGATTTATGCAGAATTCCAGAGTACACTAAAACCAGCAGCAGTTCACTTCTTCAGTGTAGCTCTTCCTATGTTCTGTACCTACAAACAGGACCTTTCTGAACACAAGAGCATTTGTGTTCTTAAGGGAAAATAAATTGCAAAAAGCACAATGGAAAGCTCTCTAAAGACTTCATTGCTGAAGTCATTATTCAAAACGCATCCCGTTGCCATATCTGCAGGGCAGAATAGCACTGCACTCCCTGCCTTCCCCTCCTCCCCTCTGCGACAAATATCGGTTGCAAAATTGACATTAATAACGCAAACAGTAAAATATTTAAGAAAGAAAGAGAGGGTTAAGATCCTGCATTTAAGAAGTGCCCCAAACTTCTAACAAAGGCAAATGAAACTGAAAAAAAGTCTTTACAAAGCAGGCAAAACAAAACCAGAAAAAAACCCAACAAGAAGAAAGAAAAAGGCGGTATTCACCTTCCCCGTATAAACATCATCTGTATACACGTTTGTCCAGGACTAGATCCTGCAAGGACTAAGGGAACCACTCTCATTATGACATGTGCAAGTAAAATTTTACTGAATCACAAAACTCACCAAAATTAAGTAAGGTAATACTGCTCATTTGTAGAAGCCAAGAAACCATGCCTTTTTAGCTGCAACTTTTGGGTTCCTTTAACTGCACTTATTCCAAACAAAAAGCTTTTATGCAAAGAATTTCTTTTATATAGTGATACACATAAACCATCTAATTGTCAGAATCACTCTGTAGGGAACAAATGAGCTTGTAATTTAGCACGGTGAGAACAGAGTGATAAAGTTGCATTCACTCAGCATATACTTAGCCATAGATATAGCAACTATAACATACAATTTTTTATGACTTAAGAAGACAGAAAGTTATTTCACACTTTGTCTATTTTAATAAGTCTCTTCTTTCTTTTTTTAATTGGCTGTTAATCTGCAGTTACAAGGATATCAGATTCCGAAGCAGTTGATATTTTTCTGACTTTATATACCCATACAAATATTTAGTCATGTTATTGTGCACCATTACTGAGATATGCATTTGGGCTACATACAAACTGCTATTATAGAGACTTTATTTCTACAGCAACCACCCTTTAAGAGAGCCTCTGTCTTCTTTTAGTCTTAAAGTTACCTTAAGAAGCTAATTTATATCTTATAGGCATTAAAAAAAAAAAAGCATCAGGTACATTACCCAAGTGATGCTATTGGAGGCATAGCTGCCAGGAATGCATCGCTTTGCTGTCGCACACCGCCAGAGGCAGAGCTTTCCCCCAGGGCCACCATGCTGCTGGTCCCCAAGCGCCGTGGGCCATGGCCCCACAGACACACTGCGGAGAGGAGGCAGCACCAGCAGCCCCCACACCTCAGCTCCTGGGGCTTGTAACCCCAGCTCCTTCTGCCAGCCCTCCTTCCCAGAACAGTCTTGATGAATTTACCTGAAAAACTTCAGGATACATTCTCCCCCCACCCCCTGCCATCTTTCAATAGTTCACTTGTGAAGGCTTTAAACTAAATGAGAAGGTTTTAAACTGAATTCTTGCCAGCTGAGGTGTGCTAATTGCTGCTGGATGAACAATACTCAGCTGATCCCTGGGTCTCTGATGCAGTTTACCTGTGCAGGCAGGTGCTGCAATCAGGGCTGCTGCTTTCCCCTTCCGTGGAACAGCTGTAGATCCTTCACTTACATCACCTGTTCACAAAACCAGGAAAGTTTTCCTTCAAAAACACATGAGAATACAAATTCATTCCTAATGGGACTGTACTGAGTGTGATGTAATTATATCAGGGATAGAAACCCAGTGTCTTCGCTGTCATTGGATTTCAGACTTCCCAGTACGGCTTTAAGAAAAGTAGTGAGATACTATCCAGTGTTAAAAAAAAATAAAAAAATAAAAAAAAAGGAAAGGAATCTGGCTGTATGCCATAATAGCTGTCATCATTCTCAATAAGAACTTGGTCCATTATATACAAAGCATCCTTTAGGAACTCTAGAACCAGGGTGAATAAATTCATATTCTGTGTTACACAGAAGGCAAAAAGCAAAGGTCATCGCACATAGAAATATCAACTCATTGAAAAACTGGACAAATCGCTTTCACTTGTGCCCTTCACGCTCCACCCTCTCACAATACACAAAAGTGTTATATGTAAAAATATGTTTCTGATATAAAACACAAAAAACTTTTATTCTGATCACCAAAAAGAAGAGAGTTTTGAAGAGGTTTACTGCACTCAGGAATGACTGTTAAAGCTTATTTAAAGCTGCATTCCTAGAGCAACGCTTAATTACCCAGTATGCACTGAATAATGAGATAAGGGTTGCAAGATCAATATTGCTGGCATAAAAATAAAGCAAAACACCTAGATTCAACAATGTCATATCTATAGTGGCAAATGTTAAATTCATCCTGAACACAAAAAGCAGGTGTCCTTCATATTAAAATACATTCAACTCTGATCCGTCTCCTTAGAGGGCACCTCATTCTCGGAGAAGTCTCATTGAAAGCATCGATGCCAATTCCTGAGGTGAGGTACTACATGAGACATAATATCGCTTTTCCTTTTGCAGGCAGACAAAACCTTGCATCGTCACACAGACTCAGAACTCTCATCTTAAACAGCTACCTACATACAGGTTCCTCCTCCTCTGATTAAAAAAATAACGATTCTGCAGGCCACTTCTTGTCTGCATCAGCAAAAGCGACTTACTCTTCTCTTTCACCCACTTCAAACACAGAAATAGCAAAATAAGTAAATTTTTTATACTCATACTTATTTTTTAAAATAACACTGCAAACCTAGATGCCAGACAGCAAAGAACAAAGCAGGCCATTAATATTTCAGATATTCTCCAAGCAATACTATCATTTTGTTGCCACATATTCATGTCCATCTGAGCCTCCCTGAGGTAAGCAATATATACTAAACAGTTTAACAAAGTAAACAGCTGTATATTACAAGGAGAAGATTAAAAAAAAAACAGTGAAGTGCATTGCCTCCTCCAAAATATTTTTAACTCTACGTAAGCTGTGATAAACGTAGAGTTTTAATTTTACATTTGCCAACAGTGACACCTGCTGGAAAGCTCCGCGCTCGGATTTTCTGTGTTTGCAGGCTCCTGCCCTGGCCTGACAGCCTAACTTCTGCTGGATGGAACTCGCTTTGCACATACGCGTCCAGTGGAGAAGCTTTTTAGTAGAGAGTTAAGTCTTTCTGTATCAAAGGCTGGAGTATCCTGAGGAGCGGTGGCATGCAATGACTTTTTAGTACTGTTTGGTATTTCAAATAAAAGCAAACACAATCTTATTTGAGGTAATCTTATATGAGAGTATTTATTAGATCAGTAGGCTTTGGGAACTGCAGCAGAACTGGGACTGCAAACATCTCTCGGTTCTTGCTCTTTAAGTCATTTCAAATGAAATATTACACGTGGAAAGCTGGGAATGAGCTCAGTGCAAGTGTTCTGCAACTATACTAATTGTTTTGCCTAACTACACTCGTAAAAAGTAACCATCCACATTGGCAAAAATACAAGTATTTTGGCTTCTAATAGTTGGAGACAATTGTGTAAGTATTATTGCAATTTTTAAAAGTAAAATATATAATATAAAGAATATTCTTTTTAGACTAGAATTTCTTCACTAAAATAGTTAAGGTGTATTATCTTCTTTTCATACTGTTTTTAACACATGGAGTTCCGTGCTAGGTATGGATCTTATGCAAATGCTCTTTGATTTCAAATGAGACTTTGCATACTAAGGAGTCTATTTTCCCATCAATGCAGAAGAGATTTACGCACATAAGTCCCATTACCATTAATGGGACTCACCCACACAAATCCCCCGCACATTGATAGACCCTTAGGATTTACATTGAAATGGGTCCTTTAGAGCCATTACAATGTCAACCTTTTGCCAGGATTTTGCGTATTAACAATACTAAGCAATACGTGGCAATCTTAATGTGCAAAATCCTAGCAAAAGGCACAACACAGAATGATATGAACAAAGCAAAAAATTCTTACTCTTATGCTATTTAAAGATGATCTCTAATTATCTTTACCTGTCCATATTCCTATTGGTTGTTTTACATCATTACTTTCCTTATTAAAAACGCTACCTTTTATTTTACGCGACTATCCTCTTTCCTTAATAAGCACTGCCCAAAATCTGCTCCAAAGCATCTTAAAAAAGTTAAAAATAAAAATTGTTTCTATTTTTCAGCTGAACAACTTTCCTTCCATTAACTTCCCTTTTAGCTGGTTACAATCTTTTAGCTTTTTTTTTTTTCTTTTAACCGATAAACCCACATTATAAATGCATTAGTATAAAAACAATGGTTTAACTGCAGCAAGTAAGAAAGTTAAGTAGACTAAACCAGAATAGTAGCAGTAGTATACCAGTTTGCAGGCACTGAAGCATAATTCCCAAAATATGCCACAGTATCACCCTGGTCCTCGAGGCTATTGGCAAGAAAACCAAAGTCACCTGCAACCCCACATGTGTTAAGAACAACCACATATCACCAAACTAAGCTAAAATGCCACTAGAAAAGCAACATTTATCACCTACGCTATCAGAAATGCTTGAAAAAGATCTATCTTCCATACACACAAAGGCAGTTCAACTCCCAACTACTAATTTGGTGCCTAACTTTTCATAGATTCACATGAGTGCCTAAAGAGAAATCTGGTGTCTAAACAGAAATTAGAAACTAACATTTTTACACAACTTGGTCTACTAGTCACTTAACTGCTGAGCAATCTACTCCACATATCAACAAGCTCACGTGGCTCTTTGCCCACCCCTCACCTCGTTGCCACTGCAACACGATCAAGAAACAGGAGAATATACTTGATGGACAAGAATATTTATTCCACTTGAAATAACAGAACTCCTATGTTTGATTCTTTATTGTTTATTCTTAAAATGTTATATATGTATTTGTGGAGTTGGATTCCACTGCTAGTACTTTACCATTCAGCAGTCACCAAAAGCACTGAATTTCTAACTGACAGACGCCAGGAAGACTAGCTCATAAATGGGACCACCAAAGAAAACGAAGCTTCATCACTTAAATCCTGAAGGACTATCTCCTTGAGTATTAAATAGAAACTCCTACCTGCAGTCATGCAAAACTCAATATCCAGAGAGCAGGCTGCCACTGTTGTAGGAAACGCACAGTCCCATAATAAGAGGGAAACGGTGCCGCAAATAGTAAGTATTTTACATTAAGAAAGCAAACAATTCTCATTTTACAAGCCGGGATGGGATGTACAGGTCAAGAAGCACGCTCTGGGTGACCAGCGGCAGTTCCAGCACATCGTTATCAGCCACTGCTTCCTGATACTAATGGACACCTCACTGCTGCAAAGCAATAAACATTCAAAAGGCTCCTGCCACTATTTCACAAAGAAAATTGTTTTACACTGTAGATTTATGAACTGTCTTCAATGTAATGCAAAATATTTTTTTAAAAAAAAGAAAAAGAGAGAGAGCGCGTGCGTGCATGAGATAGAGCACGCAAAATACCGGATAAGTAACCATGGTGATTCTTGATCTTACATGCAGGACAGACGATCTACATTGTATGTGACCTTATTCTACTTCACAGATGAAGTAAGACTCCACTGACTTCAGCATCAGTACTATGATATGCAGGATGAGGCTCTTAGGACCAGACCTACAAGGTTAATTATACATTTAAGTAAATGAGAGTTAGGCATGCAAATGTTTTTGTGAATTTGAATCTTAGTGAACAAAACAAAACAACAAAAAAACCCCAAACAAAGACACACTACAACCAAGTACTATGGTCCAAATCCACAAGAGACCCATATCTCAGAGAGGCATTGCATGTAATTTAACTGACAGACAAAAATCTTGCAGAATAATTGCCAGCGCTTTTTCCCCAAGCTTGGTAAATCACCCCTTATTCCTCACAAACAAAATCAGGGCAGGAGATCTTTTCTTATTCTACAGTAGGCCTAATAAGGATCCTGCCTAAATCTCCAAGCGGTCCAGTCCAATCGCGCGTTCCGAGAATGACTAACATACCTACGGGACAGTCTCTGCACTTTGCAATGGAGCTCAGGAGACCCTCCTCCCCTTTCGTTTTAAGGGGAAACACCAGGTGGTACTAGAGGTGGTATTGCTCCTTCTTACACAGTACTTCAGCCATTAGAGCACCGTCCAGATTTTGTAAAAGTAGTCATCGTTGGTTTGAGGAGGTTTACAATGTAACATCCTAGATGAAGGGCCTATAATCCCCTGGTAATATGCTAGCTGGCAGAACAAACCTTTTAAATTTAAAATCGCTCTATTTTGCAAACACATCATGATTCAGCTATAGGGATCATATTTCCATAGCCAGGGGAAAGCCTTAAGCGGGAGAGAGCCGATCAGGTCCTGCTTACATGAGAGTTTACTCACTGACTGTAAGTAGAACTGAGAGTTAGACTTATACTAATTAACCAGCGGGAAAACAGTTCTTACACACAGACTTTACCTTGCAAGTTCTGCTGAATGCTAATAGTAACAGGACAGGACAGAACTGACTTCCAGGACTTGACTCAGTTGCTCTATATTGTAGCTCGACTAGCCCACAAGTTAAAATACTCAATGAAAACAAAAATCCAGGTTATAATGGCTTATAATATATATTGGGTTATAATAGGTTATTCTTGCCAAGATGCTATGCTTCTGTAAGAAATATGCATAATTAATATTGTCCATTAACTATACTGGTTTAACCAAGCTCTGCACAAGCTCCAAACAGACCTGCGCTTGCAGGCTATTTGGGTTTTGAAGTTCAGAAAACCATTGTAAATCCTGTATTCCGTGTTTGCCATTAATGTCTGACCATCTTCCTGCCCAGAAACAGCACGATTTCTCCTTTCCCAATTACCCACCTTTGCCCAGCCCTCACAACTACGTAGTTTTTCCCCACAGTGGTGTTTAGCCTTCCCAGAGCTGCACTGAAGCTGCAGTTTCAGCCCTCAAGCTGCTTCTTCCTCCTCTTGATACTGAATCGAGCAAAGGGAGAGAGAGAAGACAGAAAGGACAGAGACCAGCTTAGAGCCGGAGAAGGCAGCAGCCATCCTGACCTACTAGATTTCTTCTGCTCTCTCCTTTCTTTCTTTGCAAATGGATTCAATTAATGCCTCCTTCAGCAGAGGTGCGAGGCTTGCCAACAGGACTGAAGAGTTGCTATACTCAAGGAAGAAGCAGCCAAAAGTATTTCTTTGGTTAGTTAAGGTTAAAGTGTGCATCCCTCTCACAGGGCTGAACTCGCAGGTTTCTCACAGCTTGCTCCAGCCTCAGTTAAAATGACGTTAACAGGAAGAAATTGAGAGTTAGCAAAACGGGTCCTAGTGGGCAAAATGATATTGTTCAGGTTCAACTGTTAGCACTCAAGATAGGATCTCTTGTAATCAGCTGCTTCTGTAACTATCTTCATTTATCTCTAATGACTGTGTACCAGCAGTAACATATGTCTCTCCGCTGCTTTATTTTTTGTATTTTTGCCATAAAGCAACCTTGCTGTGATGGCATAGCCACTATATTTAGTTCCTGCTCTGTACTAAAGTATAATGCTCAGCTAAAAGTTTTTCCCTCTCTCTCATTGTGTAGTCTATATATAAAACTTAAAATATAGTTTCTTGCCAAAAGGCAGGACATGGTGATATTTCTGTAGCTATAGACAGTATCCAAAATTACACTTGTATAAAAAAGATGACACGCATTACTATTGCACAGTGAACTTCTATGACTTACGTGTCATCTTTTTAATTTTACTAGTCAAAATACATTTTTAGCTGTTGTTCCTTGACAAAAAAAAATGTATGTTACTAATGCTAAGGTTGTGACATGAAGTGACAGAAGCCAGGAAAATTCAAAGTTAAGGCTGACACTGTATCCTTTACTCACACCGCTGGGTTAAGACAAGACAATGGCTGTCTACATTTTGGAATTCCCAGGCTTTGTTAAATACGTATCATAACCTTTTGCATTATATTAAAAAATGTATCTTTTCTTCTTTCCTTAAAAAAGGGGGTTTAACAATGTTTTTGTTCCTTGTCCCACAGTAAAATGGGAAGGTAAGGCACTGCAAGTACAGGTATAAGTAGTGAGGTGCCCAGATAAGACAGTGTGGGGAACCAGGTAGTAATCAAAATATCTAGAATAAAACACCTAGCCATGGAAAAGAACGATACAGTTTTATACCCAGCTGTATCAAAAATCTTGATAATTTATAGAACCTTCTTATCCATAGTGTTTAAGTACTTTTCAAAGTATTTATTTATCATCAAAATACTATCAGTATGAGACTAGATATCAGTAGAGACTGGATAGGGGAAGCAAGTTGTCCATGGCCATTAAGATGTCTGTGGCAGAACAAAAGAAACTGAAGCAATTTCTCCATTCTTTGGCCTTCTCACATGAGGACTGCAGCTTCTGAGAATATAAATGAAAGAATTCAGGACCTTGATGAAGGTCTTTGATTGTATTACAAGTTTGATCAAAACAATCAATCCATCACAGGAATCACCTAACGAAATTACGAACACACACACACACACAGAGGGAGCTAATGGAATCAAAATTTTCTAATATATTATAATCATTCCCTTCACAAGCAATCCAGTACACAAAGGAAATATTTTGCTATCTACAGTTATTATGTATGTATAATAGACCATAAGTTTGGAATCCATCAATGCATTTTACTGCACTAATATCTCCCAACTTTTACACAATATCCCTTTAAAATTACTATGTCTAGCTCTGTATTTTAACGATATGATGTGACAGATCTTAAGGAATCTGTTCCAACCCAGTAACTCCTACTTTCACTCCCACCCAAACATTCAATCTGTGTATTACAGCTACTTTTCATTTCATAACTTCTCTTTTTCATTTATCTTTAATAGGCTGAATTTACATGGCAAGTTGCTGAAAGCAGGCAAAAAAAGATGTTGCTTATTCTGTTTTAAATCAAATTCATTGAAACTTCACTCTCTGCTACAATTCCATGCAGGGTTTACACTGACTTGACAATTTCCTTCGTCCGCTTTTGCATGCTACCAATCCCCTCGCACATTTCTCTTGCATATGCAGGCTATGCTTTTTCCATAAACAGAGTCAAATATACTTGGCTGAAAAAAAACCCAAAACAAAACACTTAGAAGAACATTAATTTCTGGAACAATTTCAGCTTAAAGTGTTGCAAAATATATACAAAACTAAAATCAGACCTCAGCCCCTTGCCACATGCATTTCACGGGGGAAAATTTTCCAGATTATAAATTCAGTTTCTCTCAATTGTTTTAATTTGCTCCTGCTCTAAAATACCACAACATTTGCCATATATTATGTAGCCAGTAATCTGCATACCTGTTTTACAAAGTAGTTTCCAAATTTCCCTCTAAGTCCATATTTATTCCCCACTCATTTGATGCTTCTAATTGACTCACAGTGTTACCAGCATGCATAAGAAAAGTCACACCTACCTGTTAGACCTGAGGGACAGCAGAAAGGCTGCACGGCAAAGCTTCGATGAGAGAAGCCTCAGAGAGGTGTTTAAGCAGAGGAAACAGGAGGCATTAGAGCACAATAGCTGATAGAACAGACAGAGCTCTTGGAAGGATTTGCTCCCTTCAACTGTAAAAAAGCATTTTTTGCACAAGGATATTTCTATTTTCTATGCGTATAAATCAATGAAATTCAACCACATACATGTTTTTAACTCAAGAGATGCCATCTTATACTGTCAGATCTAGCAAGAATGGAATCATGATGGAATTTAGTCTAATATTCTCAGTCAATTACTTTTTATTTTTGGAATAAAGAATGATTAGAATTCTTAACAAGCATCTTGCTAACCACAAAACGGGCAGTGATGATGTTAATCACTTCACAGAGCAAACATAAATCCTACAAGTGGCCAAATATTTCAGAAGCTCTTCACACAGCTGTGCCACCTCCCACTGGATTCAAAAGTATTTTACCGACAGTACCAGATTAAGCTCATGGATCTGCAAGGTTACATTAGAACACAGTGCCATGTATAATTAGCATATTTCCACAACGCACAGAAGGTTTCTATCAACCTGATAAAAAGTCTTTATTTTGCTGTTGCCCATAAAGTTATCCCTCCTTAACCTTCTACATTGAAGAAGCACAGCATCAATTCTAAATATGACCTTTGAAGTTAAGGTTCCCAGTCAGACATTATTTTCCTGGTACAATTATTTTTATACACATATAGAATCATCCAGGCTAGAAGGGACATTTAAGATCATCGAGTCCAACTATTAACCTAACACTGCCAAAACCACCACTAAACCATGTCCCTCAGCACCACGTCTACCCATCTTTTAAATACCTCCAGGGATGGCGATTCCACCACTTCACTGGGCGGCCTGGTCCAATGCTTGATAACCCTTTTGATGAAGAAATTTTTTCCTAATACGCAATCTAAACCTCCCCTGGCGCAACTTGAGACCATTTCCTCTTGTCATATTGCCTGTTACTTGGGAGACGAGACCAACCCTACCCATGAGTCTGGCCACTGAGGAACATCAAAGCAATCAGCAAGTGGATCAGGCTGCTAAGATTTTCCAGACAGATTTGGACTGGGAACATAAAGGTGAACTATTTTTAGCTCGGTGGGCCCATGACACTTCAGATCATCAAGGAAGGGATGCAACATATAAATGGGCTCGTGACTCAGGGGTGGATGTACGAGGCTAACACAGAAATACTGCTCTGCTTTCACAGGTAAGGCGGCACAGAAGTACGTAGAATCTTCAGTCAAAAACTGAGTCTTTACTGCATGTATAAACAGACATCAAAGTCATCAATCAGTGGCCTAGAAAACGCTCAAATGTACAGAGTAGTAAAGAAAGATAAGACAGTGTAGGAAAGGGATATAACAAAATGAATAAAGTAAAAAAAAAATAATCCAAGAGACTTATCCATGATACATCATGACACTCTTCAATTCCAAATAAAAGGAACAGGAAACATCCCTATAAATCCCTAGTCTAGAAGTTTGATGATTTCAGTCAAATTCCATCCACTAAGACTCATGTATAGTTTATTGCAAACAAGAATCTAAGATGCCAGCAACGTAGATAAAGTTGTATATGGAACATGTATGGCATCCTATGATCTCAAAACTAGTTGTGTTTTTTTTTTGTCTATAAAGGATTATCTGACACAGAAACAGAGACTTTACAGCACCAGAGTCTGTGCTTGCTCTTTAACAGATACTCTTTGTGTCAGGCTCCAAAAATGCATTTTATAGAATTAGCTGAAACTACCTGAATGCAGTTGTCAGTAGAATTCAGGCATAGCTATCCCAAGCACTAATACAGCCTTTTAGCACCAAGCGCACTATCTTTCAAACAGAAGAAAGTGGAACTCCAATGCATAGTTAAGGAGTTTGCTGGCCCGAGAGGCTACTGCAGCTCCAGCAAGCTACAACCCCTCTAGTAGACTTTACCTGCTGCCTCTCTGAGTGACCAGCTCCTGATAGACACTGCTAAGAAACTATGGCTACAAGTCCTTTACATCATAGAAATTGTAACGTTTTGACCAGAAACAGATACTGCAATCTACCGCAGACTCTCCTTGTGACAGCAAGAGATGGACACGATAAAGCAACAGCACTTGGGATCCTTCACCACATAACTCGCTCCTGCCCCAAATTAACCACTGTTCAACTCTGGATAATTGATTTAAACCACTTTCTTTCAAAATAAGGAGAAGAGTCAGCACTTGAAGATGTTTATTTGTAATACTTCAGAGAGCAGAGCCTGGACTGCTCAGAAGATAGCATGGGCAGAGGTGGCATTGTGGCTTGGCTGCACATCATGGCACAAGGACTGAGACTGCTCTGCCTGGAGCCTCAGGTGTCCCTGTGAGCGGGGTACTCGCTGGAAGAACGAGGAATGAATGACTATCTAAGAAAGCATACAGCGCTCTGGTGCCAGCTGCTCTAAATATTCCACCTATACATAGACTGACTGCAACAAAACTATTTTAAACAGAGTAAGTTTTTAAGTAAAGTGGAAGAGCTGTTCTGCAGTTAAAATCAGAAATACCACGCTAAGGGCTACAAGCACTTATGCTGAAAAAGGCGTCCCTCTGTATTAACATTATGTCAATGAATGCACAGCTTCCGCTCCCCGAATCAGTTATAGGAGAGCACAGCGGAGGCTTCTCAGGTAAAAAGCATTCTAGCTGTATGAAAGCAAGGAGCCTTGCAACAAATGGTACTTTTACCTTTGAACCCTATTACAGATCAAGTCTTTTCACAGAGCGGTTACACACCCCTTTCTCCTGTAGTTCTGCCCTTATCTGCCAGCTTTCTAAGTCTGAGGACAGATTGTCAGGAGAGGATAGGACAAGCTCATTTGATGTTGCTGTTGGTGTGCTATTACAAATGCAGTCTCTGAAGAAGTTGAAACAACAAATATACCTGTGAGAGTCTCCAAGGTCTACTTTATTACCCAGGAAAATAAGACGACTACAACTTGTAGTTCCAGTTATGCCACAAATTTTATGATCTTTGAACCATAAACAAAATAAAACATAAATAACAAATGGTCAATTTGAAAAAAAAGAGTCTTCCTTATCTGACAAAACTACAAGAATAGCATTGGATCATTGGAAATACTCTACAAGAACACCTCTTTCTGTATTACCTTCCACATAATGCAAAGTGTTTGCTATCCAGAGTCAAATCTGATTAAATGCGAAGTCCAAGTAGGGGCACAAAATAACAAAAAGAATTTTCTGAGATATTTTGCAGATGTTCTCTGAATCCACAAAGAGTGAGCTGTTGAAAAGAAACAAACAACAAAAACACCCAAACCCCCCCACAAAAACCCCAAATAAAAACACACTTTATCACACAGTTCATGCTGAACAGCAAATTCTGTCTGTGTTATAGGCCTGACTACACCAAACTCCCAGGGTATCAGGAATGCCACCAGCATGACAGTTCTAAGTGACCACAATAATACTCGCTATCAGTACTTGAATGCATTGATACTACTGTCCCAGCCCTAACTGACAACCACCATGCTCATTGAAAGCCAGGTCTGAAGTTTGAAGAATTTTGGAAGCATCCCGACAGGTTTGAGGAAGGGCTTCACGGAACAAGAGAGAACACTGTGCATGTTACTCTACTTTTCAAATTAAGATCAACAATACCACAACACTCCCAGCCCCCCAACCTGATGTCACTAAGCATCAGCCCCAGGAAAAATTGAAACAGGATTGTCCAGCACTACTGCAGACATATCCTGTTTTGCTCTTCAGCCCCTGAGTGCGAAGTCTCACTTTATTAGTGTTTCAGAGGAGAAGCTCACATTTCTTTCAAAATCCCAATGGTAGCAATAGAGTAAGAAAAATCAACTTTTAAAAATTGCCATTTTTAGGGTAACGCAAACACAGACATCACTTTCAACTGAATACAGCAATTAGCCCTGGGAGAGTGAATCTAAATGGTGGTTAGGACCTTGAGAAGGCCTGGGCCCAGGGACGTCTAAGTGTTAATGCCCTTTTCTTATCTCAACACCACCCACCACTCTTCCAAATTTCTCTTATCTCTTCTTTAACACTCTATACTCACTCCAATTCCCATATCTTTCTGTGGCCTTTTTTTCCTTTTGTTTTCCTTTAAGGGACTCCTTCCAGTTGTGAGACTGCCTAGCTCTACATTTTCTTATGATCTTTATGAGAACCCAGCTACACCATAAGCTTCTGTGTATATTCACTAAGGCTGAGTATGCTTTTAGTGCTTAGTGACTGAACAATTTAGCTGGAAGGAAAAGTGTTTCCTGCAGGCAGTGCAGAACCCTAGAGGGCACATGAGACTCAGGAATTATCACCCTTTGTCCCTACCTCTCGCTGTTTAAAACATTTGGAAAAAAAAAAAAAGCCAATGAAAAGTCCATTGAAAAATCTTTTTCCATCCCAATCCAACTCAACCTGATTAAACACCCAAACCATCAGATTAAACACCCTAACCTTGGGCACTAGAATTATCTACTCATATTCAACAGTTACAACAGCTCACCCTTGGTGTTGCTAACCTGTCATAGCGAGCATTTCCTTCTTCAGTTTATGCTGCACTGGATTATGTTCTCTAACAGAGGAAGTACTTTTAAAATTTATTTGATATAGCTTCAGTTCCCCATTTTATTGTTTCATTACTGTAAAGTCCTCTGAAAGATTCAAATCAGACACTATAATAATTATGCATACAATTTAAGCACACAATTATACACATTCTCAAAAAAAGTAGTCGTCATTTGCTGCTATGAGTCTCTCCTAACAGGTGATGGAAATGATGGAGAACATTTGTTTAAATAAATACCGCAAGTAACTTATCATACTAATTCAACACGCTCTAATGCAAAACACGCTTGAGTTGCACAAGACTTGGCAACTTGAAATCAGGCAGAGATGGAAGTACTCCTATAAGATCTAACCCACGTTTAAGAACCTTACAGTCGTTTACAAACATTCTGCCACAAATTGAGTACTGGCACAGAGTGCAACTCAGTCTAGGGAAAAGTTTAGAGCATATTCATAAATACACGTAAATAGCAGGGGGCAAAGTCAGAACTCCATTCAACACTTTCATCCCAATTCAAGTCATTTGTTCTACTTACAAGATCACATCCTTAAAAACTGAAAAAGAATTTGCAAGAAGGAAAAGATCACACAGAGATAAAAATCTGTGTTCTCTACACGTTCCATATAATTCTTAATATTTATATTTTGACTGGTCCCAAAGTTTTTGAGCCAACTGGTGCTGTGCTAGGAACAGTACATAGTAAGACAGCAAGCACTGATACCAGGATAAGACCATGAGGAACGCTATCATGCTTTGTTATTGTTTCATGTGTTAAATAATCAATTAAAACCTATTAGATTTGACAAAGTCTTTAATGAAGACCATATCTTAAAGTTTAAGAAGGTATAAAGGAGGAAGGATACAAAACAGAACAAAGAAAAGTTAATTATTATTTTTAAAAGGGGGGAGGAGTAAGGAGACAATCATTTAATCAAAAAAAGTGTCATATGATACTGGCATGCAAGCCTGTGAAAGCATGGCTTCTTACGTTATCTAAATGACACGATCCAAACCAAGTCAGCTACTTGCATCTTTGTTTCCGTACTCAGCACTAGAGAAGTTTCCCACTAGGTACTGTATATCCTGTTTCTCAGGGTGGAAAGCCTGATGTTCTGCTAAAAATATCGAAGAGCAAAGCTATTCATTTCACTAATTTCTTCATCAATTCTAAATATACAGAAAATGGTAGAAAATCGCAAAATCTGCAGCAGTGATAGTTCCAGAAAAAGTTTTTTGGAAATTTTCCACATTTGCTGTTTTGTAAGTCAGTCATTAGGAGGCAGCAAATGGCTCAAAACCATGTGAGAAAACAAATCCTGTAGGAAATTGAAAGTGAATAGGATAGCAAGAACTAGGAGTGGGAAATTAATTCAGAAACAAAAGTGACTTCTTGACATTCTCCAATGCAATCAGATGTCAGGTTCCATCAAAGAAAATACTTTGGAAGCCATTTGTTAAATAATTTGGGATCTCATTAATGGAAACCACACTCAAACTTCATATGGTTGACTTTGGATTTTCGATAATGTTGAAAAGCAAAAGACTTATCCTAGCCTGTTTTCCTATAGTGTGCTTTCTAAGTTATCACGACATTATACACACATATATATAAAGAACACAAAACAAATAATGTCTGATACTATGCCATCTAAAACAGACAGCTTATAACTGGAAGTTCAGAGTTCAAATTATTTCCATAGTTTCTCTTTTCAAAGCATAATTTAAAAGCGAGTGGTTTTACTAGTGCTTCATTAACAACAATAATAAGATCTTAGCCAGCAACACTCATACCTCTCTACTCTTCCTACCAGAATACAGCATAAGCGAAGCTAAAAATAACACAAGAAGCTTTCTTAAAAAAAATAAAACCCAGAATTTCTACTGTTAAGTGCCTACATTTTTGTAAAATTGCCACTAATATTTTATATTGTGCAGCTAGGAAGCTGTTTTTCAAATGCATTTATATCCCGAATCAAAACACAAGTGGAAAAAGATCATTTTGCATTCTAAGCAAGTCTGTAAATATGAAGAGATTAAAATATGGGCTAGGTTTGCTCACATCTTTGAATATGACATGTAAATTAGTGTTTATTTCACAAGCTGTATTATCTTCAACACAGAACAATGCACTTATCTGTATTTGACTAAACAGTCATGGTAAGTAATAGAGATAAGAGTTAAACCACATCAATATTTCATGTTAATAGATTCATACATTTGTACAACATTCTTACAATACAGAATTTGCAATTAATCAAACATTTTCAGCTTTCCACATCAATCATGAAATACAAATAACAAAAACAAGGCATAAACTTACTATTTGTTAGGTGTCCACACTGTCCTTTGGTCTGAGTCAATGGGAAATAATTACCACTAGGAAATCTGGTAAGCAGAAATACAATAAAAATAAACATTAGCATGCCAAAAAGAATAAACGCAGCTTTCCTGCAAGTATTTTTCCCCATAATACTTCACAGGCAAGGTTTAAAAAAAAAAAAGAAAAAGAACCAAAAAAAGCAAAGTTGAAAAAAATATATATACACATTTAAAACATAGTCCAGCAGTGTTCAAGGATCCTTGCCTCTCAAACTTTAAAGCAGCACAGACAAACGTTGAGATGCCTATAATAGAACAAAAATCCAAGTTCTCAATCACTAGTTACGCAGTATGTGTCAGTAAGGAAGACAATTTCCAAAATAATGATTAATGTATTATCCAGATTTTTTCCTCCCTCTCTCTCTCTCTCTTTCCCCCTTCCCATTCAGGTTTTTCTTCTTATAAAATGCACATAGGTTTTTTCTTCCCTGTACCCTGACTCAGGCCTGGCTTTGAAATGCATTTCAATCTCTCAACACAGACTGCTTTCACTGCATTTAGAGTCCCACCAAGGCCCAGCTTTAAAAGCTACTGATTCTTTTTTTCTTTAGCCTTCCTCACAAAGGAAGGGTATTTTGTAAATTACCAGCTCGTTCAGATCAACAAAAGGTACTTTCATAGAAAGCCCCATTTGATTTTGCTCAAATTTGATTACAAGGATGGAGAAAAGGAAAGGAAGTCAAAAAGAAAAACCCCAGATGGCTTTTTCATTCATCTCAGTGAATGAGCTTTATCTGTGCCTTTTGAAACTGTAGCAGTGGAAAAGCATTTCTGTTGGCTTAAAAAACTTGACAAAAATTATTGGTTTGCCATTTCTCATGTAACTGCCATTGGGAACTGGATGAAAAGACTTTTTCATGGGATCGCCTGCTTGGATCAAAATAATGGAGATTAGGTATTTCATTATAAATTACAGTGGGAGATAGAGCAGGCTGTCATATTAATAGCAACCTGCTCATGGCCTTCAATGGTAGCTATTCTCCTAGACAAAGGACCAAGGGGGTTGTCTATTGAACTTGTACTTTAGGCCTGATCAATTTTCTATCATCAAGGCAAAAGGTGAGGTGACTAACAAAAGAATTCACACATGACTGACCTCATAAGCCTATAGATAAAACAGCTTAAAGAAACAAAACACATCCTGAAATTATGGGTGATAAACTGTATAAAGGAAAAAGAAGAAGAGAAATGATAGAAAAAGAGAAAGAAAGAGCATGTGGTCTATAATTCTCCCTCCCTTCTTAGGTGAATGGACATATTAAAAGCTACTTGTTTTCAGCTGCAGATAATTGCAGCCTTTGCTTTGCCATGTTCTGCCTTAAATCCTTCCGTGTACTTTTTCCTCCAACACTGTTCCAGTAATTTCATTCACGAGTAACCACAGCACTGAGTTTAATATAGAACTTCCAAGAGCTGTAGCCACACACAGAAAGGATTACACGTAACATCATAGGCAGAAAGGTGTCACACAGGCATTACATTTATAATCAAATTACAGGAATAGCTACGATCCGTTGGGTCAGTACGCTTTTATACAAAACCTCGCTAATTAAGTGAAAGTTGTACAACTGAGTTATATAACAAGAACATCCCCCAGAGCTTGAAAGCCTTGACACTTTTTTCTTTCACTAGGATGGCATGTAATTTTATACAGTGTGCAAAACAGCATGTGAAATGACTGTAACATATTTAGGTGCCCTTACAAGTATATTATCTGCATTTCTTCTGCTGCTTCCTAGGAGATTAAGACCCTTCTACAGCATTAGCATTCGGTTTGTTGATCAGCTAGAGATACAGAGGGTGAAATCCTCTCTCTCCTGAAGCCAACTACATAGCAGCAAAATGTTCACTGACTTCTGTCAGGATCAAGAATTCCTCCAGTTTGCTGTAGAGACAGAAACTCGATTATCCAGAACACTTTTATACAAAGAACTATGGCTCCTGATATATCTTAACCCTGTTGAAGTTTCCCATAAGCTGTTAAATTGTTCATATCCCCTCCAATGACATTTGCATAACTAAGGCAAAATTGTAGAAGCATGCAGATATTTGTATTTGAAGACCAAAAGGCCAAAACACTAGCTAGAGCAACTGACAATCCCCCTTCCATACAGTTAACAGCAGCTCAAGTGTAAATGGTACTCAGCAGTCTACTTTCATCCCACCAGGGGAGATGATAGCAGTACAGAATTTGGTTTCACAGCCCAGCTACACGACCACCAAGGAGTCAGTATGTGCCAAGTTCTCTGAGATATTTCATAATTTCTCCTTTCAGCCCTACCAGTGCAGTTATACTGCAATTTCAAAAATGAAGCTAGCCACTGATTCATGGCCCTTTGCCACAGATCACAGATACACCTGTCTGTATAACAGTATTTACATAAAGACACTAAAATAATCCAGGCTAAAAAATTAACACCTTTTAGTGAGTTAAGATCCAGAAACAGCTAAATGGAACGCAGGGGAGGCTACAAACTGGTGGAGGCAAGGAACTTCTGAACCACAACTTTGCTGCAGAAGGCAATGCATTGTTGAATTACAGACCGCGTCCTACTGAAAACAAATGTACATTCATTATTACACAGAAACATTAGATAACTCATTGTAAACACTGTTTCTGGAAGTAAAGACAAGATGAAGACAGGCAAAACAGCAGCACTACGTATTAAGCTTTGGCTGCCAACACAAAAAAGCCTGAGAATCACTGTCAGAGTATATACCTCCAGGTAGCTCAGATACATGACATCGTATTTGAAATCAGTAGAAGCCCCAGTGGTAATGGTATCTTTCCATTATCCCAGAGATGCACTGATGACTACTAAATGATTAGCAATTAATCCCAACTTTACATCCTCTATGAGGGGCTCTACTGAATAGTTAAAGAAGAAAGAGCTCTTGTAATCATTGTAGATAGCTCTCAAAGTATCATCTCTGTGCTCAGTAGCAGCGAGAAAGGCAAATCAAACATTAAGAGCTATTTGAAAAATATATAGCCCAAGCAGAAAATACATTTTGTTCAGCATCAATATAATTTGAGTACCCCATATTAAAAGTCGGAAGCAAGGCAACATACCAAAAGAGACACGTAGGTGCAACCACACGCTTCAGAAGAAATAATTAAGCAAGGAAGGAACAGGAATCCAACCCCTAATACAGTTCTGTTGCTCAAACAACAGTACTAGTTATCTAAAAGTACATGCTGTATTTCCCACTCTGTACTTCTCCATAACAATACAGTATTGTTGCCCAACCAGTTACTCTTTATGCTACTATTACAAGTTTGGATACTGCTGAATACCTACTTCTGGGTAAAAGCACCAGTAACTGGCACAAGGAGACAGAATTAGTAATATTTGAGATTATTCTTAGACTGCAGAACGTTATTAATACAAAGGCAGGCTTAATTTTTTATAATTGTCAAATAGTGAGCCCCAGTAATAACAAGAACTGATACGTGATAAAGCAGTTTTCATGAGAATTTGTGAAGAACTATTTCATTTTTGAATGATAACATATGTTAATCAAAATTAAATTTCTCAGGTAAATGAGCAAAACTCTTTCTAAGCTTAACTTCTGCATTCTGTGCTCCTGCAAGCACTCAATATGTTTGGACATACTGATTCCAGGGTAACAAGAGTCATTGCCAAAGCTAATGAAAATAATTCAGAGCACTCTGAATACGAAATGTCCACCTAGGTAATGGAATTATAAAATGTGTGTCCACTTAGTGGGCCAAGACAATTAAAAGCTCAAGAATAACTCCCCTCACAGAAAAAAACCAAAAACAACATAAAAGCTGTTTCCGTTGGCTTTTGATGACTTTTGTCTAAGATGAGTTTAGCTTGTTCTCAGCTTCCACATCACAAATCCATTGCCACATTTTTCTCTAATTCATAATCTCAGCACAAGAGACCTGCAGAATAAACAAGGTCTGTTACCCCCACTGTCTATCAACTTCCCTATTTGGCACAGACACTTTGAACAGCATAACAACTAACTCTTCTTCCCTGTCCCGCTTGTTCTTGGTGAAATAATGAACTTAAGATAATTTTGGGTTTGAAATGCATATCAAGTTTGGGTTTTTTTCCAAATTTCATTTTTCATATATTTTTTGAATAATCTTTGCAAATGATTCTTACAGTGCACTTTAAAGTACAGCAGACATCATAGCACAATGTCTTGCGATCAGCCAAGTGAAACGTCTTGTTCTCTGATGAGGCCCATCTTACCAAAAACCAGACTGCACACACGCTTACATGTTTCCCTGAACTGGAAACTGCATGAGTACCATTCAGAAATGCCTATTTGCACAATCTCCAGTTCAAAATTTGTTTTCCATTAGAATTCAACATGCATTCTTTCCACTGAAAAAAAAAAAAAAAAAAAAAAACAGGAATTTTTATTTTTTTGCCTACCAATAGGGGAATGTAGATTTACAAAACACTTTTTACAGTGGAGACAGGCAGTAACACTAGTAATTCTTAGCCCAGTTTATGAACAAAGTGGTACAGAAGCATATGCAGTAAAACTATTCCTCATGTTTCCTCAAGATATTTTGCAGTAACTAGATGAATGATGCTACATGCCTGTATATCTCTCTCAAAGTCTTCTTAGACATATTTGGATAGAATTGTTTTTCTTTTTAAAAAAATACCATTTTATAGTTTCCCTCCTTTAGGGTTGTAGAAGGTTCATTATCAGCTTTAATTGTACTAGGCAGGAAGAGAGCTAATAAGCGTAAAGACTCTGTCACACATCATTAACATTTTAGATCACTGTGGTTGCTAAACCCAAGCTGTATGAATAGCATTTGAGAAAGCAATGCTATAGGTCAGAGAAAGTGAAAAGATAAGCTTGCTATTTTGCAGCTTCTAACCACAAAACTTTAAATGTCTGCTAAATAATTTCAGGTAGAGCAGATAAATTCATGACATAAGACAGCCAGGGAATGCTTTGCCAGTAACTCGCTCCCATTTGTACAATAAAAGTTCTGTTTAAGTGATTTGGTTCATTTTGATTGCTGCACTATGGCGTGTAAAATTACTTGCTGGGAAGCCGTTCCCAGAGCACTCAGGATTTTAGAGTTAGTGTACTGGATTTCATCAGCCACCTAAAGGGAGGTGGGGTAAACCAAGGAGCACAAGTGTGGACGACTCCAGGCATGAAACCGTATTTAGGAATAGGCTTCCCCTCCACACCCACCCCTGACCTAGGTCTTTGTTCCTTTTAAAGTTTCCTTGTCTTTTTTCCAGCTCTTTTCTCCTTCTTACATTCCACTGTATTGCTTTCACTTTCCTGATTAAATTTTTGAAACTATTGCAAATAGTGACCATATGGTTCAGGGAATATATGGAACACCTGATGCAGAGGCTTCCTGAAAAAAAAAATGTTCCATAAAAGCAAGGGTTTAGTTCCTTATCTCAAAGATGTTAAAAAAAAAACCAACCAACCAACCAAACAAACAAAAAACCCAACTCTGCAACTCTACCCAATCTGGGTATTCAGTAATGTCAAATTAAAGTGTCTTTAACAAAAAATTCAAAATACAAAAAAGCAAATCGCAGATTTGTGTGAAAAAAATCATTTGTGTCACTTGGGGAATATGTTGTATCAGTAACAACCTGTAAGGCAGTGAAAGCAGTACCCAGAACCCGATTCATCTGTTTTGCCCCAGCTGGGGACAGGGGTACTAACACTTAAGGACAAGGTGCTTTTATGTTTTACTCAGTTTCAGGAATGGAGAGGTACTTTTATTTAGGTAGTTATAAATGAAGTCATATATGCAAATACTACAGGAGAAAGTATTAACTAAATTCATAACTTCATTAAATTTTTTCATTGATTTATCGCTATGTATAAAACAAGGTGGCATTTAACTAAAAAATACAGTATAAGCGATGAGGGGAACCACACACTGAACTGATGAAGTTACCCAAATTGCAACCTGAACAATTCACTAGACTAGCACCTGAATTTACAGGTAACCACAAAAAGGAAATCACGTAAGACAACAGCAAATGAAAACAATGGACGTTAAGAAGCAACATTTAAATAAACCCCGAGAACTGAAAAAGTTGCCCGAGACAGATGTATGGAACAAAGATATCAAGAAAAAAAGGCAGGTTTTTTTCTCCTAACAAAAATGAAAACAAAAAAGGGTATGCTAATTGACCCAATAGAAAGGAAGGATATAAATATTTTCAGTTTTAGTCATCATGACTAGAAGTTAATTTCTTCATTGACTTCAAGCTTAAGATGTAAACATCTGAAAGTGGAAACTGTCAAATATAAGGATAAAATAAAAGCATGAGCACACAAAGCCAGCACCAGAAAAGTGAACAAGTAAAGGGAGGTACAATTAGTAAGAGACAAAGGACAAAAAGAAATTCTACAAAGACACTTCAGAGCAAGAGGAGGACCGAGGCAAACTACTGGTTGGTCAGCGGCTTGAAGGTGAAAGCAAACTATTGACGTACTGTGCCAAGAAGCCTGAAGTGTTTACTGCTTTATTGATAGTTGTTACTAAGACACTCAATTGTACTCAACTGGCTTCCACAATCAAGAGCTACCGCGGGGGGGAATGGGGGGGTAGAAAGCAGGAGAATATCAGGATAGACCAGGGAAAGAAAAGATTAGGAAAATATGTAGGTAAAATCATTCAAAAACTGGCTATGCCATATTAGTTTTATCCAAAGTTCTAAAGAGCTGTATGACTATCAGAACTGTTACCACTTGAAAGCTGTTATTGTTAGAATTATTTCTGAGAGCATATGATAGATGGATATGGGTACAAAAGCCTTTAAAAGAGGAAAAATAATGCCTGCCTTAAAAGGAGGAGGAAGAAATTACAGCCTGGTTACTTTAACTTTCTTTACTTTCCCAGTTTGTAAGTCACCTAAAACAAAACCAGGAAATGAGTAACTGAGCATGGATTTATCAAGAACAAGGCGTAACAAGACGCGTAGTATGGGAAATAACTGATGTCACATTTCATGATCTTAGGAAGACTTCTGGCATCATTGCATAGGACTGTCTCCTGGTCTAAGCAAGAAACATCATGTAAGTAGTATTACTACAGGGTAAATAGCTTTACAAAAAAGCGA
Organism: Chroicocephalus ridibundus; assembly: GCF_963924245.1. Taxonomy (NCBI): domain Eukaryota; kingdom Metazoa; phylum Chordata; class Aves; order Charadriiformes; family Laridae; genus Chroicocephalus; species Chroicocephalus ridibundus. The sequence continues at coordinate 74,658,130 of NC_086289.1, read as the reverse complement.
TACTATAGTTATCAGGAACTCACTGTGTAAAAGGAAAAGGCATCAAATGGAGTTCTTGGTCAGCACTGAATCTAGTACTGTTCTTTATTTTCATCATTAATCTTGATGGCAGAAGAGAGACTGCTCCCATAATGTTTGAAGGTAGGTCTAAGCTAGGAAGGTCTGCAAGCACACTGGGGGACACAATTAGGGTCCAAAAAGATCTTGGTAGAAATGGTTTTAAAAAGATTAACTGCGATTCAAGAATAGCTACATTATTTCTTACTCTCAGAAATAATCAACTGTAGAAATGTAGGTTGAGAAATGGCCTAACAGTTCTGCACTAAAGCATCTGGATCAGAAGCTAAACCTAAATCTACAAAGCTATTGCAAATAAAAGCAGGTATCATACTGGAAGCCTTACAGGCAGAATAAAGGATGCCCTGAACGCCACCCAAAATGATCATTTTGCTTTACCTGCTTTTGATAAGGCCTTAAATGGATTACTGTTTAGTTGTGGATACTGCCTGCAGCTTAAAAATAAGGTGTAGTTAATTTGAAAGAGCAGCAGTCTAGAAGACAATCTACAAGAAAAGATTGATATATTGGACCTTATTCTAGAAAAGAATTTAAAACCCCATCACTTTAACACAACCGAAATATGCAGTTATATTCCAGCAATGGAGATTTGAACTAGACATGAAAAAAAACTTTGCAGAGCTAAAGACAGATATGCAAGCAAAACAGACAATCCCTGGATAGCTTTGGAAACCGGTTAGAAAAATGTCTCTCAGGAGTGGTTTTATTAGAACAGGTTCTGTATTTAAGACAATTTCTTAAGGTTTCTTCCAGACTTTTTTCCCCACTTGTTCTTTTCTCTTAAAAATAATCATAAACCACAAAAGTAGCTGAAAATATAATTTCATCAAATGCTCTGAAAACTCTTACATATAATCAAGATTTAATGTAACTTTTCCCTCAAACTTTATAAAGTCAGGAAGCTCTCTAAGCCAAACAGAATCAATTATGGCCCTGTCCCATTTTACCATTAGTCCTCAAAGGGCTAGTACCAGCTGTGTATCTCTCTTCCTGAACCTCCCTCTTTCCCTTTCCCTTCTGAACCTTCAGGTGCATCCACGAAAACTCATTGCAAGCGCCTCTGAACTTAGGAAATGAGAATGAACCTGCTAACAAATAGGACTACAGCATCGAGTACAAAAAACCCCATACATTACAAAAATTTGTGTAAATAGCCTGAAGTAGAGATTCCAACACGTGAAGATACAATGCTCAGTAATCTTAATACTCAGAAAGCTTCTTAGATACTAATTAAAAAAAGAAACAAACAACTCTGTAAAATTTCTGGCCACGTCAACCTTAAACCAGTAGTATGGTCGCACGGTGATCTTTCACTGGACTTCTATGTTCCAGCCTAACACAAGTGATTTCCACATTCTGACAACTCCAGTTTCCATTACCGTGACAACATGAGCACGTAATTATATACATGCATTGAAAGTAAAACTAGAGGAGTAGAAAGCATCCAGAGAACTTTGTGTGTGTGCCCGCATGCTAAACAAACAAACAAAAACCCCAACTCAGACTGGAACGTATTTCTTCTAAACGCATTTTTACAGGGAAACATAATGGTTAGCAAAGTAGTGAATGAAGTTTATATGAATTAAACAATATGATTACCTCAAACCTCATTTTATTATATGTTTCAATTCCACTAGAACAACTCAGAAAGTTAACAAAAAAAAGTTTTCTATGCAGTTCAGATTTTGAATGAGATCTCATATAATTACAAACACTTGTTAGTGACTAATTTGTGTTAGCTGTTTCATTTGGGAATTTATTATTATAAAAATAAATGAGTCTTTTGGTAAGTGTAGCTTTCCTGTATTGGAATAACGAGCTTAAAGAATTGTGTCTTCTATTGAAAGATTTACTTTTAAGAAACACTTAAAAAAAAATAATCTCCAGTTTTTCTTGAATATCATAGCCTAGTCATCTCTGTTACCACTAATATATTTCAACACCATTGTGAATAATTCTAATTTCAGTCTTTGTGCTCATTCATTGCTGATTTTTTATCCCTGTGGTGGTATCAACAAATACTTCAGTTATTATCAGTTAGTAGCAGCTTTGCTGGTGGTGGCTCTTGAGGGAAAGAAAAAGAAAAGGCAAAACAAAACAACAACAACAAAAAAAGAGATGTCTGTAGACAAGGACTGGAGTCACCAAACTCATTAATTTCATCAATTGAGTAGGGAGCAGAAGTTATCATACTTCTGAGAAATCAGTCCAGTTCATCAAGTTCTATCTGTGCAATTTCCCTCACTGACACTTAATTTTTTGGATGCAGGAAAAATTTATTTTGCTGTAAAATATGAAAGTGAAATGGAGTTACGACGTCAGAAATATAGGACTGGTCACGAACTATTGTCCGTAGGGAGAACACCCACCTTTGCTGGGACATGGAACCTTTCACCATTACAAGCTCTGGCCTTGTCAGCACATGGGATTTGGCCACTGCTCCCAAAATCAGGAGCTCAGAAGCTCCTCCTCAGTAACATGTATTACTCACTGGTATTTGGAAGAAGCTTTGATATTCCAGCTTTCCCAGACTGTTGTTCTAAAGGAGCTTGGGCAGATAACAAAATTAAGAAGAAATAGGGAATAGCACTCACCAAGCTGATTTCAAAGAGCAGCACTTATATTATTGAACTGATAAGACTATTCATATGCCTTACTTGTCAAAATGAATAGAATGAATATCTTTGAACATCCTTCAGAAGAGGATACAGAAAAGTCTCACACATGTTTGAAAACATTAAACAAGCACTTCCACCGGGGGGAAAAGAAAAAAAGAAGACGAGAGAATTTGAGTTCATTTAAATGAATGATAGTACTCTCCTGGACCTTTAATGGGAGCAAGATTTTGTCAGAGAAGAGAGCCAAGGAGATAAAGTGAGCTAGGGTAAGAAAGAGGGAAGATATTTCTGATTGTAATAACTAAAAATAGGCTTCATCCAGTCCTGCTGTGACTAAACAAATTTTTTTCATGAAACAAGAGATAGTAAGAAGACAAGCACTTCAGTGACAGTGCCTCTATGACAATGTACGTCATCATGGACTATTTAATCCACACTGAGCCTCCACAACTTCCAAAAACCCAGGAGGAGATCCTATGAGAGTTCTTAAATGTGATCATTTCACGCCTCCAAAACATTGAAAAGAGCTTCACTACCAAGGTAGGGGGACTCTAAACACATAGCCATGGAACAGTGGGAAAGTCAGCTGTGCATACATCTGGGAATAAACTACACTTTTTCCTTCATGCGTCAGCCAGTGATTGAGTTATTTCTCTTCTAATTTGACTGCACCAACCCCAAGAATGCAATATTAATATGCCATATTCACCGAATTTGGTAGGTAAGACCACTTGACCAGGCAAAATATTCAAACCACAAATCAAGGTGTTAAAGGACTAAGAACAGCAAAAAAGAAAGAATCAAGAAAGGTTTCAAGATGTTAGAACAAGACCAGCAGCTTTGTAAACAAAGAACCAAGATAACAGTCAAATATCTTAAACAAAATAACCAGATTAGCATCCCAAAAGCTGTAATATTGTTCAAACCTTCTGATAAAGTTAGGTAGATCCATAATGATAGACAAAACAAGGTTTCAGTCTTAGGGAAACTTTCTTGCCGTGGATAAGGCTGAGGTAATCTGCATGCATTCCTAATATAATCTATTTTTAGGTGTAATTTTTTTGTCTGAGTATAGTGGCTAATATTAACATGGGTAGCTATATACATGGATGCTTGGTTTAAAAAAAAATAAATTAGCTAAAGAGTATCTTGCTTGGGAAGTCTGTTGAGAATAATGCTTTAAAAGGGTTCTGCAAACATGGATTTAATTGTTCGCAGATTCTTTAGAAAGTTCAAGCAAACAAAACCCTTATCAGGAAAAAAAAAGACCAAATCCATTAAGATTGCAGTCTCTGAAAAGTGAGTATTACAGTAGGCTTCTTTTTGAAATAGAGAAGTAAATTTAGTATGTATAAAGCTCTGCAAATTAGGTCCATCCAAATTACTCTATGGCCACTAATATCAAAAGAAACTTAACTTACACACCAAGATTCCGAAAAAAGAGCATAGGAGGAAATACAAGTTGAGGCACAGCACACTTTTGAACACATACAGAAACTGACCTAAATTAGCTTTACATCACAACAGAAACAAAAAAGCCCAACATATTCAAACACTTAAGAACACATATACAGATACATTAAAAAAAAACCCAACAACAAAAAGCAAAACAAACCACAACAAACCTCACTTCTGAATTGAATTTGAAGATGTGAACAGAAGAAACAAGAACCAACATCCCTTTCAGCTCCACAGGAGATCCCACAGGACAAGGTCTGGCATCTGCTTCAGCAGCCTGGGTGTGGCTGAGTGCAATTAATTGATTACAGCTGACAACAACTGTGCCTGAGGGAGGGCAGGGGGTTACATCTTGTGCCTTCCACTGCTCTCTTGCCCTGTAGGTTTCAGGGCTAACAATGCTACATTCCTAGCGCACAGCTCAGTTGTTGCCCCATGTTCCAGTCCTGAAGTACGTGTTACGCGAAAGGCCTTTTCTTTCTCTCGTGGCACTGGTCTTTCCCATGTTCCCTCCATGAAATTCCCAGCCAAAGCTTGGTAGTAAGGACTGATAAAGAAATCACAAGGCTAGAGAACTCTCCTTTGCTTGCTTGCATTTTTTTTTCATCATGTTTTTTACTATCACTGTTTTTTTTATGGTGAATTATAAGTTTATAACCAAATTTCTATCCTTAGTATTCCTCTGAATCTTGAGCATCTTCTAAACACTTTCCCAGCATATATTAAAGAAATAATGCTTATCAGAATGGTCATATTTATTACAGAGCTTCAGTCATTATCATTCAGGCCTAATTTCTCCATAAAGTCCGTATTAATGTATCTTTGAAAAATTTCATCGCATTAATGAATTCAAAAGATTTTGCTATTTTTTAAGTGGTGACAGGAACAGCAGTTTGATGTCAGAATAGTGAATTTAACCATCTTCCTGATTTACCACCCCAAATACTACATTCTCTGAGCACCTGTGGTAATGTCTATTCTTATCCTATATAACCCTTTAAATATTATCATTTAAATATTAAATATTTATTTAATAAATATATTTAAATATTATCATTTATATCCCTTTAAATCTTCAGCTACTTCTGTTATTACTTTTTTTTATGAGTAAGCTTTTGATCTCCAGTAGATTCCTACATCGTAAAAGAGACTCGGAGGTGTTTGCCTTGCATGAAGAATTCAAGGGTCAAGAGCAGGCAAAGAAATGGTTGATCTGATGACCTCACAGGCAACTTTGTTTAAAATTTTTCAAGTACTTATAATAAAACTTCTACAAAGGGATTTGGGAGTTGCACACACAGCTGTAATTAAAGGCAAGGTGTTTCCATCTACAGCTTGGAGACAGAGAAAGTAGGTCTTTTGAAGACATCAGGAATGACTTTTTCCTGTTCCCCTGGCAGTACCATCCTCAGTCAGTGTGACACTTACTATATTCCTGAGGCTAGCCCTCCTTCCTCTCTATCCAGGCTTTCAAAATAAGCATTAGTTTAGCAAAGCACTCCTTTTTAACTTAAGGAAACTAGAAATTAGGACTACCTGTACTGGGGGGCCTCTGTGAGGAGAGGCCGGAGCTGCCCCGTGCCGGACACAGCCAGTTCCGGCAGGTTCCACCTCAGGGCCCAGCCAGGCCCCTTGGCCACGCTGGTGTGACGCCTCTGGGAAAGCGTAGTGAAGAAAGGGCAAAACGCTGCCCAGCAGTGTTTTCCTCACAGGATTGAGGGAAAAAAAAGTTTGAGAAACAGCCCCGTGAGCAGCCAGGTGAGTGAAGCAGGAGGGGAGGTCCTGCAGGGACTCCCGTGGGAGGCTGGGGGGGAGCAGGTTGTCCCGCTGCAGCCTGTGGGGAGGCCGCACTGACTCAGATACCCACGCTGCGCACGTGGATGCCTAAAAACTGCTCTCAGGCCACGTCAGCCTGTACCTCTGGACAACGGTAATGGGATAATGAATTTAAAAGTTCTATTTTCTATGCAGTGACAAAATCAGCAGATTGCTTGATGTCATAACAAATAATTTAACCGGCTCCTGCTCAATCATTTGTAAAATTTTACATTCACTGGGAATTTTAATTTGCTTGTCAGAGAACTGTAGACATTTTCTAATGCTGCCAAAAAGGTGTCTTGGGCACAAAAATGTGTAGGTAAAATTGCATTTGGCAAACGTATTAAACCAGCGTTGCCAAGAATACCTGGCATCCACTGAAGGCTCAGGGGGAAGGGGGGGCTGTGGTCAGTTTGTGACAGTTCCCCTCTGTGGCTCCTTCCTCCTCACACTTTTCCTCTGCCCCACCATCAGTCCTTCCCACATGCCACAGTTCTTCAAGAACGGCTCTTGCACGGGTTCTCTGCGGGCTGCAGTTCTTTGGGATAAACCTGGAACAGCACGGGCGCTCCACGGGCCACAGTTTGTCCAGGGAATATCTACCTGCTGGATATATTCCCTGAACATACCTCACAAATCCTAAACGGAGAAAATGAGAATGTATCTTCAGCTGTTACTGAAAAGCAGGGTCCTTTATTTTCTGTCATCCTTCTCCACTACACTGAGACAAGATTTTACAAGATGTGGACCGAGTAGATTACGGTCTGAAGTAAATCCCACAAAAGAACAATGTGTAAGAGTACAAAGACAGTATGCCAGGGCATTTATCTTTTCCGCTTAAGCCTAGAAACACAGAATAAATATATATATATATAGTCTCCCAAAAGGCTGAAGAGTCCAAGTTGTAGTAATAGGCAATCCCAATGGCTTGGGATGCTGCCTACAGATGGTGTGCTCTCACTCTGAAAATCAGTTAGGGAAGAGAAGGGGTTTTTTGCTCATTATGTGTGGAATCACTTGAGATTCTTTAATAAGGAACACTAAAATGGAACTTGGCTTTCTCATGTGCAGGAATTGCTGGATGAAACTGCAGTACATAGCATCGCCTTAAAAAACGATCCCCAAATGGTTCAGTACAGTAAGCGAAGACATATCAGAAAAAATAGCAGGACCATTTCTGACAAATGGGAACAAAACAGAAAAATGTACTTCCCTACTCAAGCATGGCTCCCTGTAACGGATAACATAGTTGGTGTAATTAATATTTTAACAAAGATATACTATAACTGGGATTATGCATATTACATAGTAAATGGTCTTAGCAAATATTTATTTTTATCTGTGTAAAAACATAACCTCAAAAGTATGCACTTCTCTATATAGCTAAAAGTTTAGGCACTGTAGTTTGGACATATACCAAGAATAAATTGGATTAAATTGGAAAAAGATTAAACAATTCTGCTTGCTGGACACATGGCAAGTTTTAATAACTCATATAAATTGTTTTTCATCATAAAATTTAAGAAAATGCAGATATACTCAATCGGCATGGTCCGCTGATTACAGAGTGGTTCTAGGCCTGGGCCCTACCCTGCTTCTCTCCATAAATCACTTCCTGCTTCAGAGAAGATACACACAGATCCACAAAATTATTTTAGGTACCCAGCCCCCTCGGTCATTGTATCTGTGATTTGAAAACAGCATTGTAGATCAGGAGTTTAAGCTTCTGAAATACAGAGAAATGGATGGGTTCATCTTTTATCTCAATATATTTCTACAAACAAAATAGTTAATTATTTGGTACTTATATGAAAGTACAAACATGGCCTGCATTCTATTTTGTAGTTCACCATGTCATTACAAATAAATGAGCAAAGGTTCTTCCTTCTGAATATAGAAACAGTTTGTCATATGCAATTTACAACAGCCCCCTCATTACAGAGAATCTTTTCACCATATGATTGTGTGTATAAGAACAATTAAAGAAATTCAGAATTCTCAGTATTTTCTTTAAATGAGCTGACTGGCTGTGAAAGGTGCTGGACTGACAGCTCTGATAAGTGAGTCCTCTTTCTTCTGAATTGATACAGTACAGAGAATAGCAATGCAATTTTCGTTCACACTCTCCTGGGTATGTAATTTATCCCTGACCTTGAGAAGTGCCCGTTTAATCATTAGCCTCTCTACTGAAACTGCTAACAAGAAAGGCAACCATCGTGGCACAAGGCACCTGTTCATTAGGGAGCAGACTGAGAAAGAGCATCAGCTCATTGCAGCACAGAGCCCCATGTAGAGAGAACTCTACGACGTGTGCTTGATCCTCCCCCTGCAAGTAACATCAGTATTGTCTGGGATATATTTTATGCAGTTGCAAGCTCATATTTTCTTTCCTTGAAAGGACAGAAATTAAAACTTTCTTCTAAAAGTTAAGGTAATTAAGGAGCCAATGGCAAGAAACATCTGATCATATAAGTACTTTACATGTTCACGCTATCTGCATAAGTGGCAATGAGCTAGGAAGTTCTTCACAGATGCATATTGTTGCTATTTATAAGACTGAAAAAGGTATGGGACATTTGGTTTTGTCTTCTCCTTTAGAAGTATATGGTACTCTTTCAATGTTTGATACAATATTTGGGGAAAAAAATCCCTGCCCCAAGTCATCTGTATTTTGCTGCACAATAGAAAAAGATACTTTATTAATTACAGAAGGAGAAAAAAAGAGAAGGAACAGATATGAACAAGTTATGCGCAAATTTGTTGAACAGATTACTCTATTGTTCAACAACAATGCACAATTTTCATCTCTGATAAACAATTCCAGTATTAAGAACAACAGAATCTACATATACTATAAAGGGATGTTTATTAGGCAAAAGGAGTGGGATCCAGTCTTAAAATTCTCATCTGATGGTAACTGTCACACAAGGAATAAGCATTAAATATTTCTGCATATCTTCAATCTTTTAATTCAGAAGAGATAAGGGTGAAGAGGCCAAATACTTTCATACATTAGTGATGAAAATAGAAGATGAAAGGGAAAAAAAGAAGAAAGAGGAAAGGAGGCAGAAAAGTTAGACTTTCTAAAATCCAAAGTTAAATTTACATGCTATCTATAATCTGGGAGACATTAACACTGATATGAAATTTATCATGTGAAGTGTCTATACACATTATTAAAACATTTATGTACCAAAGATTTTTGATGTGAAAGCTTCAAATTTGGACAAAACCAGAAAGTAAAGTTTTTCTGGGTGCCATTTTGTAATTGTAGGTGAAATTCCTACTCTGTGTGTCTGCAAAACAAAGAGCGGACAACACTTGTTCTAGGAATCTCAGTGGGATTTTTATTCATAGTCCTGTTGTGGAAGATGCATTGAATAATGATATTTCATATTCAGCATCTTCTGCAAACTGCAGTGTTGGAATTTCCCTTCCTGAAAGCATGTATTGATATCTGGCCTTCTTTTTTCCCCCCCTGCTCATTTATATGTGTGTGGTTTTTCTTTTAACCCCCACCCCTTTTGAATTTAAATAAAATTCTGGGAAAAAAAAAGAAAAGAAACAGAAGATCACAGGATGTGAAGATGCCATTCTGGGAACTAGCAAGCAGTCTCAACAGTAAAAGAAGCCAAGTGATCTTTCAAGTGGGCTATTACTGTAGTTGTGGGAGCAGAATAATGAAACTGAACAGAATAATTGGCCTAAATATCTGGTTAGAGGGCTGGTACAGAGAAAAGAGCATGAAAGGCTCTACTAAAACGACAGAAAGGTGGGTGTTCCTGCAATCAGGACAGAAAAAAAAGCACTGGAGAAGTCTGTAAACTAAAAGAAGAGGGGGAGGGGAACCACTGGAAAGAAATCCAAGCAGAGAGGGGGAAAAATACCCACTAAATCTGAAAGTCTAACGGAAAAGAACGCAGTTGATTGTATTTGCTGACATTCCAAGGATGGCAGTTGGGAAACAGCAATCAGAAGTCCAGCATCAGGAGGTACACACTATAAGAGAAACAGGGCTGGCTCCCGAGATATATGTAGGAACACTTTAACTTATTTTTAAAACAGGGACAGAGGTTGTCTGAATAGTCTTGTATAACGCGATATTATCAAAAGAGGGACTTTAGGTATCACTGCAAAAAGAAAATAAACAGCCATCCTCCCTAAACTGGCCATTTCCATCAGCTGAAGACTTAACAAATGACTTCTGAATAGAAAAGCAGTGAAGTCGGTACACTCAGATGTTACAACCATCCACATTCAAGTCAACACTTTATTACATCGGAAGGCATCTGAGGATATAAGATCCAGTTTAACTGTGCTTTATATCTACATATGAGAGATTCTACAGTTATTGAGATGGAAGATTAAGCTACTAGCATTTTCCACACCCTTACTATGTACTTCTGAAAGTAACTTCTTAAGTTACCATACACAGTCCAACCCCAGATATATCCTATTTACAGCTCTAATGACAGAAACACACAATGCAGTTGATGTTCATGTGGTTAATGAACGATGATTATAATGAGAGTATCAATAGATGGTAATTACAATGACAACATCATACTTTCAAAAAACTATAGCAAAGTATTTTCTGTGTAATTAGCATTCCAAATTTTAAGTGACATAGCAGAAAATAAGTGGCTTTTCATTGGCTGGTTTGTATTAGAGTTCCTTAAATAATATACAGATCGAGACCCATAGCAGGAGTCCTAGAGTCGTCGTAAATGCAAGGAGCATGAGTGCGCTACGGACCTCAATACAGAGAAACGTGGCCCAAAAAAGAGGAAAACTACTGCAAGTTTCAAGCATTTCCTAATACACCAGTGAAACTGGTTCATTTAAACTTCAAAATGTCCAGATGATATTTTGAATACTAATCCATATGTTAACTGGTAAATAAAAGCAGCTACACGAAAGGGATTAAGGGGAAAAAAAAGTGTTAATATAAATAAATACAGAAGGAAATATATTTCTAGATCAAGATGCAAAACATACAGCAAGAGGTAATATCTTTCAGTAGAACAACTGTTATGACTGGGAGCAAAAGACATGGTTTGGGGTGCAAAAGCCTTTGCCTAAAGCACGCATGTATTCCTGAAGGCATCTCTATTTTCTGAAATTCTTCCAATAAAAGACATCACCACTTTTAATGAAAAATTTGCTTCACTTCTATCGATAGATGATCACAGCTACAACGGTTACTACTAGATTAAAATAAGTGAGTGACCAAGCAGCCCTCTCCTGGTAAACAGTCAAAGCTAAGCATTCAACACTAAGTACAAACCTTCTTTTTAAATGCATAAAATAAAACACAGATACTAATAAACATATGCGGTAGCCATTTAAAATCTTTCTTCACAGGTCTTGTGAGCTGTTAGCTGCAGAATGCATCACACGGTTGCATCCAAGCTAAGAATGAACACTGAGTTTTTGGTGGACCTAGGTCTCACGAAATCTCACGCAACTCACTCAGAATGGATCCAATGAAAAATAAAATTGAAAACAAAATATAAGGGAAAATCAGGTAAGACCATTTTGGCTTTATGTCACTGCAAATGGAAGGCAGAACGGTGAGTAAAGATCCTTAGTGATAGCTCTGCGACATCACTTTTGTCTCTTAACTATAGCTTCAGTAATAATTACACTCTTAATTTTCTCACAGATATGTCTCCTGTTAGACAATTGCAACTATTTAAGAACAATCAGAAATAACAGAAATAGCATCTGGCTCTCTCCCTTTGATCTCTCTTGGATTCCACATGACTGACTACTGCGGTACATTCAAAAGAACACACATAAGGGACAACATCACTTGAACAAACTACTACCATTATTATTATGATATTTTTCAGGCAAACACACTTCAGCTACTTCTAATGATTAAGCCTTTAATAATCTTCCTTGGCAAAAAAATAACAGAAGTCTCAATTTCTAAGAATTTACAGCAATAATCAATAAATAGTGTTTCGGCTTGCAAGAAACTTATTCACACAGATAACAGCCAGTGAGAATCCCATTATCTAAAACTAATTAACAATTTTTATTTCAGAAATAATCAGATAGTAACACTAAGGCTTTTATAAAAACATATTTTTATCACTGCTTATGATAAAATACAGTGGCCTCTAGAATATTTCTGAGATCAGGACTCTTGTGTTAGGCAGCACACAAACTCATAGTTAGATATAGCATTAAAAAAGTCTAAAAGTAGAAATTCAGGGTAGAAAGACAATGGGTCTAATGTAGGAAACTATTTTTCAATTCAGTGATTACGGTACAGGACAATCAGGGTGAAAATAAAAAGAAAATTTATTCAAAGCCGTTGTCAAGAAATGCATTTAGAAGCAGGACAGCTAACCAAGCTGGGACTGCGACCCACAGAACTAAACCTGAACACCACGAACAGAACAGAGTGGTTAATACAGACATATTTGAAAGAGAACTAATTCCAAAGAAGACGACATTGATCTCAGAGGAATAAAGGAATGATATAGGAAAGAAGTTGAAGTCATGTATTTTCACAAATATTCCTGGATTGGATTTATTTATTTTATTCAATTGCTGTTGTATACTGCATATAAATCCTACATTCGTTTGGGCAACCCTACCATCTTACATGAATCCTTCACATGACTATATTCACAACATCCTGAGGAAGCTACTACTTTCCTATTTCTCTCATTTTTCATGCAGAGAACCTATGAAAAAAAGAGAAATCCCAGCTCCATTAAAATCAATCCATTAAAACAGGCACAACTTAATGTTGTTGTCACTGACTCAATCACTGACTTAAATGGAAGGACAACTCCACCTGAGTGAGTTGTTCAAGGTCATATACAAATTCGGTGCTATAGCAAAGAACTGAATATCACTTTCAGAGTACCCAGCGCACACATTAGTAACTGAGCTTATCTTCTTTTTCATAGCTAATGGCTCCCCTAGAAAGCTTTCTGGTAATACCTTCAGCTTAGAAGCCTGAATAGAAAAAAAGAAACGTTACTTGGCTGAGAAGGAAAACAAACAAAACCCAGCAATAACCTGCACTATAGCTCTACTGACTTCCCACCCTACTGTCATGATTTCTCTTGTTAAGAGATTCTACTTCCCTCCCAGAACTGCTGAGGGTTACAAATGATAAAGCAGTTTAGTAAAAGTAATTTCTTTTACTAGAGCTGGAGGAGCTGGAGCTGGTACTGTATTTGCTTCACTTTTCCAATGTAGCTAATTGATAGTCCACTTTGTAAAAGTAAGGTAAAAGCATGGTATAAAATAATTGTATAAAGCGACAAAAATATTTAATAGGTGTACGTTCAGAATTCTGAGTAATGGCTCTTTGAATCGCTCTTTGCTGCTTGAACTTCAAACTCTCTTAAAAATGACTAACTCCCAGAAAACTGAAACCTGATGGTGCTAAGACTGCACATCAGTACAATATCAGATAACATGAACTCCATTTAAAAATCTCCAATTTACTTCTATGGGATTTGCATTAAAGGCTGTACGCCCTTGGGCAGTAGTAACACCAGTACCACCGGAAAGTTTAATTCTGTAGGAAGGTGATGGGATCTGCAGAAGCTGATACTTCTATAAAGCCAAAGTCTCTTTAGTCATTCCCTTTCTTACAAAACCAAATACTACTGAAATTCCAAGCCTGCATAAACAAGGCATTTTTAGAGAGATCCTTCCCACGTGAGGTTACAATTTCATTCAAAGGATTTATGGAATCTGTACGATCGTGTAGTCTGACCTCCTGTATTACAAAGTCTGCAGAATTCCATCAAGTGGGCAGTACTTCCCATTAAAACACAGCATATGCCTTGCTCCTGGTCTTACACATGAAAAGAAACAAAATCAAGATGTGGTGCTAGAAAAGATCAATGTTATTCATGTACAACATTTCTTTGTGCTTATACACATGTACAGGAGAAAAAGAAATCACAGATTGAGAGTGGCAGTGCGTTAATTCTCATTTTGTAATTTATCAACTTCTTTTATATATGAGCAGAGCTGGAGAGCAGCCTCTGGAAAAACAAGAAAGTGTTTCATGGAACTGTTATATAAAGCTGCAGAATAGGATATTGTAAATAATTAATCCAAATGAAAGAACCGGGGGATCTTTTGGCAGGGATTAAACACGAAAAGGACAATGATTGGCCTCTACTTTGTGAAAAAAAAAAAATAAATCCAAAGATATCAACAATGACTGCAGAATCTCAGAATTTTTGTAGGGCTTTTACTTATTTAGAAGTTTGAAAGATGAAGTGTATTGTCTCTTAAAGGTCTTTTCCAACCTAAATGATTTTATGATTCTAATACATACAAAAGAAATCAGGAATAGTTATGTAATTGTTGCCTAGCACCTCTCTTAAAAGGACAACTCATTATGGTCTTTCAAGACCAGTAGTTTTCACTCTTAGCTTTAGAGATACATATATATGTAGCTGTGCCTCAAAATGAATGTTTCAATAAAAATTATCACTTTGTCTCAGGCAAAATTTTATTAAGGTTCAGATTAAAACCAGTAAAATCTCTGATGACTTATTGCAACACAGTAAGATGGAACATAAAGGAGATGCTCAAATACATTTTAAAAATTAATACGGTTCTACCTGGCTAAATCAGGTTATTGCATAAGCCATCATTTTGCATTCATCCAAAGTCAGTTGTCATCCACCATCACAAAGCAGTTTTATCTTCTTGAGCCTTCAAAAACTACTAATAATGAAATTTATCCCTGTAAACAAAAACTGAGAACTTCCTCACAAGACTTTTTCCAAGGTTAATTTAGTTTTGAATCCTTTATTGCTAAAATCATGTAGAACTTTTACTGGCTAAAGCAGACCATGTAGGAAATTGCTTTGAAGAGCCATAAACCAAGCCCGTCTCTGGGCAAAGCCTATTGATTGCTTTCAGCGTACTACCTGAGAAGGGAATCTGGAATCAAGGTTTCCCTAAGTCACCAGCTTCACTATCATAAGAACACCTGCAGAGCTTTTTCCACAGAGCATAGTTACTGCGGAAGTGATATTCTCACCTTATATTGAGGCCCATTCAGGCAGTATTTCTGCATCTCTGGGGTGGGGAGAGTGGAAGATAGGTACTTACGCTGCAGACCAATGCAGGCAACACGTCGTTGCTTTGTATTTACTCAGGCCATAATATAAACAGTGTAGGCAAAATGCTCTCTAGCTGTGAAGTTACCGAAGCTTTAGAGCACGGATGTTTAAAGGCATCTGAGGAACATCAATAATGCCATCCCCACCACAATTAAAATCTTGAAAACTCCATTATTGCAAAGGTTCTGCAGTCAAAATACACAGTGGGAAACAAGCGGAGGTTTTGGGTGTTTTAATCTATTGCACACTTACTGCTAGGGTATCTTCCTGTTTCGAGGCAGGAGGGAAAAATCCATCTTTTATTCTAAAAGCCTATGGTAAACATTTATATTCAATAAAGATAAGGATTCGGTTTCATGCTTCCTCACAAAAACACAAGCCTTCCTAGTTATTTCAAAGATCAGTTAAAAGTCATCTCTCATTTTCAAAGCTCTTAATTTACTTTTTTTTTTCCACTGACATAATCAGTTGGTCCCTGCCTGTTCATTCCACTTTTACAGAACCTTCAGGAATTTTCCCCTCTATGACTCAGAAGCTTTCTCTGCACCTTCTTCCTTTTCAAATTACTTGCTTGTACCTCTGCTTCACTGTCTCCATAATTACAAATCTTATCTCAAAATAATTCTTCTCTTTCGTAATATTTTTCTTAGCTCTGTTAGTGAGAAGAGTGCCTTGCTGACCATTACGCACAGTTCTCTTTCCTGTTGTATTTACTATGCTCTGGAATCCAGTACATAACAAAAAATGCTATGAAGAATTGTGTATGCTGTGCATACACAAATGGGATATGTGAGTTAGGGGGATTACTAACGAAAGAACAAGATTACAGAGGAATCACGGGTAGTTACAGGGAAGCATTAAGGTACTTGAGACCACAAGTCTCCATTAGACCTCAATAGGATTTGTATCTCTAACACGCTTTGGTGGGGTTTGGTTTTGTTTTAAATAGTATCAGTAATAAACAACCAGCACTTCATTATACTATAGTCTTACAAAAAATTCATCATTAAGGTTCAGTACCTTGAAGTAAAACAGTGTTCCAATAAAATATTCACAATAGGAACTCAGGAAATTTACGCTAAAATTAAATAGAAAGAACTGAAGCTTATGAATATACTGAAATTCATAATTAAAAACAACAACAAAAGATTCTCTCTGACCATATAGTAACACTGTCATCCTGTCTTCCCTTCTATCTTCCTTTCATAACACAGCTGTAGTGTTACTTTTACTTAAAGGTAATTTTGTTTGCAGTTTTGTTTTTTCTTTAAACTGCTCGAAGCAGTTTGAAGACACAAACTAATCATCAGCGGCACTTTGGATTTTTTAAATAAATCATAAAGCAGAATTTCATAACTTTTTATATCCACAGCAAACACTCTTAGAAACTAACTTCAAGGATATATACATTTCAATAATTTTATCTCTTCTTAACATACAAGATCATCTAGAAATCTGTAGTGTCTCCTAACAAACAGTTTAGGTGTATCTTACAGTAAGATATCTCTAGCCCTGTTGACATTACCATAAAAAATTCCAGTGGTTTCTGTTCATTTTCAGCTAGGGCTCAAGTGCAATGCTTTCACATAACACAAATACGCTCCTTTCAAAGCCAGCCATGGGAAACATTAACCCCTGTTGCACCTCGGTTTCTGTCTCAAGAGTGCCAAATTTCATGGATTTGGCAGTCTTGCATACACAAGAGCCTATTAGCTCTGTAATTAATTTTATGTGCATGAAAGCATATATACATATGGGTACACATTTTGTCATCTGTTTCATTTCTTTAACGAAGACTGTGATTCCATGAGATGAAGGAAAAAAATTCTCTTTTCTGCTGACTCACTGTAATAGTAGTAGAGATTCAGCCCAGTGGCTGAAGTGACGCTGAATCAAAACTGGCTGCTTGTCTCTGTTTTGCACAGTACTAAATATTGCATCAGCATGCACCACTCAAAGGACTCAAAGTTTCACCTCTGAAATAAAAAGTACAAGAGCTTATAACCTCTGCTGCTTTCGAAGCTTTCCCACTATGAGAAGAGTGATGGTGAGACTAGCTGGTGTTCAAACTCATTAGTAAAGTGAATAAGCACCACCCCCTCATACCATTAAGCACATCATGGGGAAACCTTTCTCACGAG
Organism: Chroicocephalus ridibundus; assembly: GCF_963924245.1. Taxonomy (NCBI): domain Eukaryota; kingdom Metazoa; phylum Chordata; class Aves; order Charadriiformes; family Laridae; genus Chroicocephalus; species Chroicocephalus ridibundus. Next base: position 74,640,898 of record NC_086289.1, on the reverse strand, counting down.
AAGGTGGTAACTGGCATTATTTTAAAGTAAAAATCATCATCATCATCATAATCCCTAATTAAAGATGAATAACCAAGAAAGACCACACATAACATTTCACAACAAAGTTTTGGAGATCCTCTGCTTTCCCTGTTAAGGTTTTGGATTCCACTCACCAAATATCGTTTTATCAAGGGCTAAGAGTTCTTGACGGTCTCTTTCATCCTCTTTCTCAGAAGCACAGGAACTTACTCAGTCAAAATTGTTTTCCATTTCCAGCAACGCAGGGAACCATGCAAATAGTGTGAATTGTTACTTAACCTACTAACAAATGCAGCCAATAACAGAATGAGCTACTGAACTGGAGACTGACAAATTACATTATTTTTTCCAGTGCCCAGTCATGTTCCAAAGCAGACTGGAGCTGGTGCAGACATGCTTCTTTCAGCTTAAGATCTTTTTTATAGATTTTTTTTTCAGTTTGTTAATGGCATGCATTATTGCCAGGCACTAATTTTGCAAGTCTGTACTTAAAATTGTGTTCCTGTGAACTCCGTGTTTTCCACTCTAAGCACAGTCACTCGTCTTATTTTATATTCCATGGGCTGCATACAAGTCTATCTCTACAAGGTATTTTAGTCCACGGCAGCTAATAATGCTGCCTCTGCCCTTAGCTCCAAATATACAGTGGGGAGTTGCACTCTAAATCATTACAATATGATCAAACATGTCAAAAGTTAAAAATGCATTTATATTTCCCAAATCAATTGCAACTGAAAATAATAATAATAATTCAGCAGTGAATCCAATTGTTTTGATAATGTAATCTAGAAATTTCAATACTTATTAGTCCTGAGCAAAATTTCACAAAGCGCCTTTTGTCCATTTGCCCATCCCCTCTTTTGCACTCTAGTATTGTCAGATAGATGTGAGGCATCTGTAAAAATTATCTGCAATCTCTCTATTGCCATATTACAGATAAGCCACCAGTTCTCTTCATGAACTGCAGAAACGAAAGCAAACACCTTTCCACGCTGCACACCAGCCGGCGTTTTTGCCATCTCAAGCAAGTGCATGTGTGATAAGGCTTTCAGTAGAGTTGCAGGGAGCAGTATTTCTAAGTGCCATTTGACAGAGAGTCTGATCCCGGTTGGTTACAGTAAAATATAATGTGAAATAGAGGTTTAGAACCGTGGCATATTTTTAACTTCCTGACATATGCAGCATAGTCTGCTATTGAGGAATTTTCCTCTCGCTGAAGTGATGAGCAGACAAGGCAACACTAATGCTACTCCACGCTTTGCTCAGTGGGAGGTAATGCAAAATCAGCGCAGTAGCAAATATTATATTAACAGTGTGGTGCTCCTTTTCCCTTCCCTCCCCCATCTCAGTTTCAGAGTTGGAAAGAGATAACATAGAGGACAGACTACATTCTTCTTCAAGCAAGAGGAATGAAGAGAAATCATTTGGTAAGTGACCGCTAGGAAAACAGAATTTACTAAAAATGCACTGGTCTGATGGTAAATAACTGACATCTGTATTCAGTACAGTGCTGAGCAGCTACGGCCAGTGATAAAACCTGTTATATTAACACAGGACCAGATTCATCTCTCAGTTACACTGAAGTCACCGAGGGTCCTCTAAATTTATCGCTGGTGTTTCTCTAGCTCTGTAGTGATGATATCAACATATCAGTTCACTGATGCTGCACTTACTATGATGCACTTATTAAGTATGGGTATATTTAGCATCAGAGACAACCAAAAGTGGACACAGGAAACACAGTAAATTAATATTCCCAATTAGAATAGCTGCAAGTTTAAAGCTTCTGTTTCTTTGAATACTTTATAAAATAATGTTACAAAGGGCATACACATTTTCATTACCAAAAACTTATGAATTAAGTGTTGCAAAAATAGATTATGTAAGTATGGGAATGTAAATACTCAAGATATCTTCACAGATTTTAATTTGTGATATTTCTTCGTTTTCAAACAAAACTATTTCTCACCACATACCTATGTGTCTATATCTAACATAGATTGTCTTTGACTCTAAAGACTGTATTCTAGAAACAGCACAGATTAAAAGTAAGTATTGTGAAGCATATAGAGCTCCAGAGTTCAGAGCAAAATCATCTTTATTTTTAAAATGTTGTTGGTGGACTGCAGCCCATTAACAGGCAAGCCCAAACTCAGACCTAACTAGACATCATCAGTAGGATATTACAGTTCGTACAGCGTTAGCCGTATGACAATACAATCCTTTTACCCGTATGATTAACTGATTCTCTTTCTATTGAAAAAGAATGCTGGCATGATGCATATAACGTATATGCTTCCCCAGAAAAGGAGACGATGCAGAACCACCAAGTTTGAATGCAGAAATATTCAAAATGCATTTCTAGGTACCTGATTAATAGAAACTAATGTATAAAAGGAGGTTTACTGATTATTGAGAAAGTAACATGCAATTGGTATATGTCCAGTTATGCAAAGGAAAGTGGGAAAAACAGACCTGCAGATAACAGTCTCCAAACCCAACTGACCCAGCACATTTAATATGATTTATATTTTTTGCATGTACTTTCTTTCACTAACTTCCATTAAAATGTTTGCTCAGTCAGCCTACCTGTAGCTGGAGCAGCTCTTACCTTCCCTAGATTTTGTACTTTAAATCAAGGTAATTTCCACTGGCACAAAAATTTAAAAAAAAGCAAGAAAAAGCTGTCAGCACACTTGCGTATTCCCATTACACTTAGAGTAAATAGGAATTAAAAAAATGCAGGAAGCGGTAGAATATCATGATGTAATTCTAGCCAGAAGAGAAAATAGCTTATACTGCTGTTTAACCTAATAATCAGTGTACTCCCGCCCCCCTCAATCAATAGATAAACCAAATAGAATTATTTTAAGATTCCTCCAGTTTTAAGTCCAATTTTAAAAATATTTGTAGCCCCCAAATGTGCCTATGTATGTACTCATGTGTACATTGACAAGAAACTATTTTATTACCTATAAACTTGAGATATTTACAGTAATGTTTTTGGAGTAAACTGAATTTTGTGATATGCCAAGAGGTAGATGTAGAGAA